>NC_134016.1:18945889-18968389 GCF_040712315.1 Castanea sativa | reverse complement strand
CGGATTTGGACTTGAAAACGACCCGCCGTCTTTCCTCCCATTTGACCTCCATGAAGTAGAGGAGCCCGGATTTTGAAATGACCAGAGTTACTTTACTTTTAAGCGTCGTTCCACCTTTATTGCCATGTGCACCATGTCCTCCAACTCCACGTAGTGTTGCAACTCCACCACGTTGGCAATGTCCCGATTGACCCATTCGAAACCTTGCCATGGTAGCTTCTCTATCCTCCTCTACATTTGCCCGAATCATGGCAATCTCCATCTCCTTGTGGTAGTCATCCACGCTCCTATAGCCTTGAGTAAGACTCGTAATTTCGATACAAGTCCCTATAGTAGTGACTAGGAACAAACCGCCTTCTCATGATTGCCTTCATTTCCTCCCAGTCTCGATAGGTCTCTCACGGTTTCTCCTTACATTCATCACAAGTTGATCCCACCATATAATAGCATAGTCGATAAACTCAATGACAAGTTTTACCTTTTTCTCCTCGGAGTAGTTGTGGCACTCAAAGATTAACTCCACCTTCTTCTCCACTCCAAGTATGCTTCGGATCATTTTTCCCTTGGAATGTGGGTATCTTCATTTTTATGCTTCCTAGGTTCCTATCGGTCCCATCTTGCCATCTTGGATCTCTTCGGAAACCTCCACCACGCCTTTCTCTCCTTGGCACAAACACCTTCATTGTTCGGTGAAGCTTGATCTTCTTCATCTTCAGAACTCATCCTCGTGGTAGTCATCGAGAATCATTCATGTGAGAACGCCTTTCTTGCCTTCTAGCATTAGGGCCTCTTTGGGGACGCTCCTCACGCAAAGTAGCAATAACGAGTGTCTTGCCTATCCATCCGATCCCGACTCTCATTAAACACCACGTTCATGCGTTCAAATTGTTGTTGCATAGCACAGTAAAATGATGGACGACTCCTCCCTCCTTCCTGTTGATGTTTCACACACTGAAAGACATACTTTTAAAACAACGGAGAGAATTGTTAGAAATAATTCCTCACAACCTCCCTCACGTGTTTGCACTCAAATTATGTCACTCCCACTCGTGTTTCACTCTTAAATTGGCTTTTTCCCCGATATTAGTCTCACACTCTCTTGCCTTTTTCCACTCGTTGCTTCGCCTTTTCGGTTACGCAATGAACTAACAAACTTGATCAAGAAATTCAACTTGTAGTGTTAAAACAAATACCAATGGCAAGAAAATATGAAAGAAACACTAAATCAAAGGAAGAAATACCAAATCAAAGGAAGAAGACAAAAGAAAACAATATTTTGGTCTGAGAGAACTGAAACTACAAACAAATTTTTTTTTTTTTTTTTTTTGCTCTTTCCTTTCAGATGTCTTTTTTTTTTTTTAGGTTTTTTTTTTTTTTTTTTTTTTTTTTTTTTTTTTTTTTTGGAGCTGGGTGCACGATTTTAACCTAGTGCACTTCAACAAAAACAAAAAAATAAGAACGATGAATGAAGAACACAAAAGAAACAAGATTGGATGATAACAGGAAACAAAAGATAAAGGGATAGAAAAGCTGATTTTAGAACACAATGCTCGATGCAAATGATGCGAACCTCAATCGACACGCTTTGAGACCCAACAAAAATATTGGAATATTTAACCCAGGAAAGCTAAAAATCAGATTTATGATAGAAACCCTGACCCAACGTTTATAAGAGAAACGCGAACCAAAGGTATAAGTTGACCTTGACCCAATGATTATAAAGAATCATGAACCAAAGGTATAAAGTTTGAACGCCACAAGGAAGAATCCTTGATAAGTTCACAGTTCTTGAAGAACCAAAAGAGAGCAAAGCCTCACCTTTTCTGAATTTTATTCAACAATATTATATGAAAAACGTTTACAAACTTAAGGCCTATTTAAGGGCTCCATAAAACTTGACAGACAAGAAAATATATTCTAAAATAACTCCTAATTGATACCTTACCATATCTGGAATCAAATTTGACCTAAAAAGCATTAAATGCACCTAAAAACAAGGAAAATACCTAAAAAACGTACTAAATAATAAAACCCTAAATAAAAGTTGATTTGGTCTGAAATTAGCAGATCCAAAATAGGAAAAAAAAACGCCTTAAGCGATATAAATTTGGAAAGTCAATCAGCTATTAATTCAAGCCATAAATCACTCGCAATTAAGCCAGATCAGCCCTAAATAGCTTGAATTAAATTTATTACGTTTTCATCTTCCTTTGGGCCAAGCTTGGAACATCCTGCGTTAGAATCAGCCCAAATCTCTTGAATCAGCCCATTAAGTGTTTCTTGGATCTTCTTGGATCTTCTTGGATCTTGCTCTTGTAATAGGCCCAACTGGAACATGCAATGGATCCTTAAATGCTTGTTGATTCTCATCAGGACCTAAAAGAAAGCACCGGTGTGGTGCCGGCCAAAAACCCTCCGAAGGTCAAGTTAGAATCTTATTTTTTACAACCCTAGAGTGTCAAAGTCGAGATAATTATGTGTATCTTGCTTTGTGAGAGTTTTTGGGTATTTATAGTTGCGTTGGGCCTAAATTCATGCCTTGATCAAGAAGTTATTTCCTTCTTAGGAGAGTGACTCGTGGATTTTGCGTATCTCTTAGAATTTCTTTCCATATAGGAGTCTTTTTATTATGGTCAAGCGTGTACCGCAAGAACTCCCGGTGTGCACTACCGCAAGAACTCCCGGTGTGCACGCTTATGTGGAGATAAAGCAAAACCACGTCAAACATATCGTGTGATTAAGAATTTATGACTACTCACACTGGTCGGATACCAAATATTAGATCCGTCCTATATGTATCCTTGCGGTATCAATCCGTCGACCTCACTCCGTCGTTCTTCTTAAAGAAAGATCCGTCTCATACTTTTTCTCCTCTTCAACTACTATTCTTTCTCTTTTTTAATCTTTGTAGTTCGTTTTTGTTGAATTTTGTTTGTCACTATTGGGTTTCACACAGTTTTGTTAATAATGTTAATAATGTATACATACCATTTGCATCATAGGAATGGTTCTTTCCCTGCAAATATACACTCACAATCGTTTACATTTTCCCTTTTTTTTGGTGAAGCTAACGTCTTATTACACCATCCCTTTCTCTCTAGAGATTGAACAGATTTTGTTTTGTGAAATGATAGATTAAGTTGGTGTTTCTGTGGTAGAACATTGTCAAGTCGTGGAGGCAATAGTAGAGCACATAGTAAGGACGCAAGAGAAATAAAATTCAGCCTCTTCGTCCTATTATGCTTCTCCTTCGGCGGTTATAAGGTCAAGTGTAGAATTTTCACCAATGTGATTGTGTTTATATTCCCTACTTAGGTATATGTTTATATGGTATTAATGTGTTCGTTTCTTCTTCTTCTTCTTCTTCTTCTTCTTCTTCTTTTTTTCAAATTTGTTCATTGTACACCTTTCAAACTGGGTGGAAGAGTGTCATTCTTTTCTGCAATCAGTGGTTATGTGTATTTTTGTATTCTCAAAGAGCTTGAAGTTAACGTGTCAAGGCCTTCACTTGGGTATGGATTTGGTGGGCAGCTAGTGCTTGATGGAAGTTGTGAGTATTGGCACTTTGTAGCAAGTGGTTTGTAAAAGTTGCAACTGTGACTTAAGTATTGGGATAAAGGCTTATTTAAGGGTTTATAAAAAAAAGAAAAGACTAATTTAAGGTTCATGGTCTTCTTTATTGGTTCTTTGGGAGTCTTAGTCCTTTTTTAACATGCTCTTGCAAGCTTTGTTCTTATACGTTGGTTTGTCTCTTTTTCCCTTAATATATTGCACTCTGCTTGGGTGGATTTTTGTTTTAATCTTGATTTCTTCGCCTCCATATGTGAATGATTTTTAGTTTTTATTTTTGGTTCAAATGGTTCTAATTTGTAGAAATTATTGTATTTGGTGTGTAATTAACTTTTGGGATTTTATTGTCAAATTAGACAAATTTATGGTGATTACCGTATTTGTTCATTTTGAGTTTTGATGCTAGGATTCATGTGGGAGCTACAAAGAAATTGAAGTATTTGAGGTCTCAAAGAGTATAGATGCGATGCTAAAGGGAAAATAAGCCTCCTGTAAGTTTCAATTTCAAGATTATGGGTCCACAATTCACATTACATATGAATCAACCAAATATACGGTGAAAACTTTTAATAGATCTTCAAATTCCACATTAACTTTTACTTACAATTGTAATTTTGGTCTATTTTTGTGGTTTACACTATTGTATTCATCTTTTTTTAAATCATCCTATTGTTTAGCAAACTTCATGTTACAACAAGCACACAAATATAGAATTGATACTTAAACCCGTGATAGGACAAAATTTTCTATTTACTCAAGTAGGTGTATAAAATAATGCATATGAGTGAGTGAACTCTGTTCCCATATTTTTATTTTGTTCATGTTAACCTTTGGCGTTCTTAGGCTTAGCAATAATGGACTTCAATTTGCTGCTGATACATACGATTTTTAAAAAGACTTTTATGTCGTTTTAGTAGACTTTTTTTAATCGTCATAATACACCTTTGGGATGTACTCATATATGGTTTGCAAAGTTGTAGTGGATAATATTATCTTAATACACATTTCTATCTGAATGCTTTTATAAGAGTGTTGTAGGTGCTCAATTATATGGGTTAACTCACCCCACACATCAATGATTCTAAGGATTGGGTGGACATAATGCAGCTAAGTTTATTGGGTACATGGGTGAGAAAAATAACACCAAATGCAAATAAAATCAAAATATGAAGGTTCAAAATAAAAATGTTCAAACTTAAATGGTAAAAAATAACATGATATTTATCTTAATTCTTTTTTCTTCTTCTTTTCCCCTAAAGGCCACTACTTTTTATTCATCTAATTCGAGGTTGATGTGTTTTCTAATTACAAGAAGATGAGGTGTAGCATAAAAAATTAATTCATTTTTGACTTTATGAGTTCGTTATATATTGTACTTATACTAATGGAGAACAACATGAGATTCAAATGTGGTTCAAAAGAAGACACCGCAAAATTTCCCCAATGAGGAAAAAAAATACCACACACATTGTGTAGAAATATTAAGTTTGATTTCTGGTATACAAATTCGAAATCTAATTATTTTACTATTTCTAAAATTAAACAATTAACTATCAAATTAGTAGATACACAAAAAATGAACTAGCCTCTTAGCACATGTTCACGCGTTTGTTCAAAGGCTTTTCTATTTGTTTTTTTTTTAATTTTTTTTCCTCATTTATCACTCTTCACTCAATTTTCGTTACACATCACTCCTCACTCATCACTCAAAATACTCTAATTTCTTATACCCACCCACCCGTTTGGCACACATCACTCAACTTATCATCACTTAAATTTTTCAACTTTTTGTAGGTCCCATACCTATAACTTGTCAGAGCAAAGCCGTTAGCCTACCTTTCATCCCCATTTTTTTTTTCTCTTTTCTCATTTCCCCTTCCCCTTTCAGCCCACATACTCTTCTAAAGCACAAACCCGAACCCAGCGGCGCCAATGAGCAAACCCAAAGATTGCAAACCCAGCGGCGCCGACGAGCAAACCCAGCGGCGCCGACAAGCAAACCTAGAGATTGCAAACCCGACGACGCTATACTCCCATTTTTTAAAAAAAATTTGTTCTATGATTGTGTAACTCTGATGGGTCTTTTTAGCTTCTTTGTTGGTATTTCTTAATGCCTCTGGAATGCTATTGTACTTGTGTTTTTTTTTTTTCCTCCTCAGATTCAATTCTAATGTGAAGTTGTTGTTAAAAAATATGCTGCAATTTTGCTGATAAGCGGAGCTAGGCCTTGTGCTTTAGATGGATTCACAGTGATATCAAAAGGTTGTGCTTGTGCTATGGGTTTGGGAGAAGGGAAAAGGGAAAGTGAGATGATGAAGAGGAGCTCTGTTGGGTGGTTGGGACAATAAAGGCAAAAGGACCCGTAGGAGTTGCGCATGGATGGGATGGGACACTGGCAGTGGGACCCATTTGTGCTAAAGAATTACGAAATTGCCACTGATATCTCATAACTTATATCTTGAAAACAAGCACCCGGTGTTTCTGAATTACTTAACTCAACTCTCAAAATTCTCAGTTTTGTTAACTGAGTTAACAACACAATAATAAGCCAAACAACCATCCCTACCTGTGGGGCCCAGTGATTTTGGATTTTGAGTTAACAAAACTCAGTTTTGTCAACTGAGTTAACAAAATCCAAACAAAGCCTATATTTTCCAATAACAAAACCTAATAATCTGTAATTAGACTATGAAAATAGATTAGCATGGAATTTAAGAATCTCTACATTGAAAGAGTCAAAGGATTATCATCTTATATCATACTAATATTTTTCCACCGACATTAAAGAGTCCAAATCAAACCCAAACAAATAATATCATAAGTTTTTGAGTGGAAGTTAAAATTTTTATTGAAATGGATTTAATATTTTTTACATCCATGGCTAACACAACAACAACAAGATACAATGAACATTCATCACATCCCTGCGTTTCTTTTCCGTGATTGGAAAAATGCAGTAATTTCAAATCATAATTGTTGCAAGTTATTAACATTTATTATTATTATTGAATAATCTGACTGGATCTTTCTTATATCCGAAGCCGCTCCAATAAAAAAAATAATAAAAAATAAAAAAGAAAAGAAAGAAAAGAAGAAAACGAGAAAAATCAATGAGAGCATTTCGGGGACGCGGAGCTCTTTCCAGTTTTCCTCCAGTTCAATGAACACTCTCTTACACGAAGCAAAGTTTGGGCCCAAAAAAAAAAAAAAAAAAAATCTTACGTGATTGCTTCACTGATTATAGGAAACAATACCCAGAACGCGTTTTTGTTTTTTTAGTTAAATTGCCTCTCTCTCATCAGTAAAAAAATTTGGGCTTGAAATATTTAACTTTTTGCACCTCGATGCGTATTTCTAATATGCACATACGGTGTTTGAGGAAATGGTTGTTAGAGGTGTATTTTCCTGAATGATGGTGGCGGGATTTAGTTTTTGAACAATACCGTTGTTTTGTTCCCAAAGGCTGATTTGAAACTGTATGAGGAAATGATTCACCTGGATTTTGGAACATGGAGCACCATAATCAGGAGCTGTTGTGTAGAAGCCATGCACAATAAAGCTTTGTCCCTTTTCTTTCAAAGTGTAAATCAGGCTTCAGACCTGACAACAAGTCTTGGCGGCCATTCTTAAACCCTGTGTTGCCTGCCCTCTCAGCTATCAAATTGGGGAAGGCTCTCCATGGTCATATTGTGAAGAGGGTCATCTTTATTACCACTACGTATCTGAAGCTCTACCTAACATGTATGCCAAATGTGTCGAGCTTGATAATTGCCAAAAACTTTTTGGTCAGATGGGTCACTTTTTTTTTTGTTTTCTTAAAAGTGTTTCAACTTATGACGTCCTCTCCTAAATATAGCTCTTTATTATCATACTAAGACAGTTTTTGGTGTAAGTAAGGATTGAACCTCAGATCTCTTATACAACCATCAGAAACTTTACCGGTTGAATTAACTGGAACCCACAGATGGGTCACTTAAAACATCGTCATGTCTGGATTTTCCAGTTACCAAATATGTGATGTTGAGGTTGTTTTATGCAATCAATGTAGGTGGCGAGGAAAAACCTAACCTGATCACTATTGTGACCACTCTACCTGTGTGTGCTTGCTTGCTAAATATGGATTCTAGAAAGAGCACTCTTATGTGACTAAATCTGGATGGGAAACAGATACCCTTGTTGAGAACTGGTATCATTGAATGCATAATGCAGGCTAGTATGCAATGATGCACATGCTGTGTTTACTAGCATCAATCACAAAGATGTTTTGTGGAATGCAATTATTACAGGGTTTGCTGAGAATAAGTTCATTATTGATGCATTCAAGATGCTGAAAGGACCAACAGAACCAAATTATGTAACAATTGCAAATATTCTGCCTGTTTGTGCTTCTATAGATAAGAATGTTCCCTATTGCTTTGGTAGAGAGATAAGTTGTTATGTACAGCAGCGACTGAATTGCTAGCAGATGTTTCTGTCTTCAATGCTTTAGTGAGCTTCTTCTTAAGAGTTGGATGGATGGAGGAGGTGGAGTTATTGTTCCGAAATATGATATCAAGAGATTCAATTTAATGGAATGCCATAATTGCAGGATATGCATTACATGATGAATAGTTGAAAGCCCTGGACGTGTAACTTTTGTTAGCATTCTTCCTGCTTGTGCACAATTACAAAATCTGCAGGTGGGGAAATAGATTAATGGTTATATTTTTGACACACTAACCCATGTGAAGATACAACATTGGGCAATGCCTTAGTTTTTATGCAAAATGCAACTGCATAAAAGCATATTTTCAGACATTTTTGATGATTTATGGGAAAGAATTGATAATCTTGGAATTCTATGCTAGATGCCTTTGTAGGGAGTGAGTATGATAATTTCTGGGCCTATTAAATTGGATGCCCCGTGAAGGAATTAGATCTTACTCCATTACTATTTTGACCATAATTCATTTTTGTGTTAACACATAGCTATTCAATTAGGGATAGTTTATTAAAAGGTGATGTTGAACCCACTGCTGGAAACGCATTGCCTGATGTATATGCCAATTTTGGTAACATAGAATATGCATTTGTCAAAGTTTGTCAGAGAAAAGGAATTTGATCACATGCAACTCAATAATCTTAGGTTATGTCATTTGTTGATTACATGATGATGCATATAAGATTTTTGACAGGGTGTCTAACATAGATATCACTACCTGGAATCTAATGGTTTGAGCTTATGCAGAAATTTTTTCTCCTGCTCAATATGCTTCAGGAGTTACAAGATCGAGGAATGAAGCCTGATGCGGTGACATTCATGAGCTTACTTCTGGTATGTGCTCAAATGGCCTCAGTTCACTTGCTGAAGGAATGTTATGTATATGCAATTAGAGCTGGTTTTGAGGATGTCCACTTGAAGGAAGCTTTGTTAGATGTATTGAAAAATGTCATGCTAGACAGCGCGCTTATAAGATTTTTCAGTGAAGCACCCATAATGATCTGGTTATGTTCACAGCCATGGTCAGTGGGTATGCCACGAATGGTATAGGAGAAGAAACACCCATAAGGATCTGGTTCTGTTCGTAGCTATGGTTAGTGGTTATGCCATGAATGTTTTTGGAGAGGAAACACTCATAATTTTCTCTAATATGCTTGAATTTTGTGTAAAGCCAGATTATATTATTGCCATTGCTGTTTTATCTGCTTCTTGTCATTCTGACCTAGTAAATGAAGGGTTAAAGATATTCAATTCAATAAAAAGGTCCATGGGTTAAATCCAACAATGGAACTGCCTATGTGGTGGATCTCCTTGCTCTGTTTTGTGGCAGATCACCTTGAAATTGAGGCTAACAATATTGGGAACTATGTGGTGATGTCAATCATGTATGCAGCGGATGCTAGATGGGATGGGGCATAGAGGTAAGAAAGCTTATGAGGACTACGGATCTGAAAAAGCAAGCAAGATGCAGCTGGATTGAAGTGGAGAGGAGGAAAATCGTCTTTTATACCTGGGGACTCTTCTCATCCTCAAAGTCATATACACTAAATTGATCACACTGGATCAAAAAAATCAAGGAGTGGCTTCATTTTTGAGTTACCCATGGGTTTGGATATGGCATTTGTGGTTGGTGTCATAACTCATAAGCAAATGCAGGTAGAATTACTTTGCAAATGAGCTCAGACTTGATTCTTTGCAGCTTCATGAGGCAGAATTCCCATTTGGCTTTTTCAGGTGCAGATGCATCATTTTACTTAAGTGACTCCCCCTCCATTGACAATTCTGATTGACTCTTCTACTGTAGTCAAACTCAGTTTAGTTATTTCCAACTTTTTTTTACCAAATTTACGGGGGATGGTTTGCTGTTGTAACTTGTAATTACATTTCTAACTATGGAACTTCTATTTTTAAATTTCTTGCAGACTCTTCTCCTCCTTTTCCCTTTTGTAGGTGAGTTTCAAATTTCAGGTCAACTTTTGAGACCTTGTGTGACTGCCTTCTTCAGCTTAATAGCTGGGATCACTCTGCATCCCTATGGATGGGAGGGGATGGATGATGCCAAATCATTTCAAAGAAAATTCTCAGGGTTTTATCCCCTTAGTGGCACATCTTGGCAGTTCAGAGGCATTAGGGTTGAAGTTTTTCACGATCTTCAGCTGCTAAGAGTTTCAATCTTATTTTATCTTCAAATTTTCATTTTCTTTTCTTTATGCAGAATACCAAGTAGGTTCTTGGCATTCCATTTGTTGGAAGTTAGATAAGATGAATGAACTGCAAAGTCAAAGACATAATGAAATAATTTCTTTTGTTATGATGAATGCTCACCTAACATGGTTTCACACATAAATCAAGTGAATTATCCTCAGTCCTCACACCTTCTATACCCCACTTTCCTCTCCTTTTACACCTATCCATGTGCTCTTTTTGGGTAAGAAGTTCTAGTAAATACACCCTTTTTGTAGGATATATCAAAATTTGTAGAATAATAACCTTTTTGTTATATAATTGACTTTGTTCTTAGTTTTAACTGCTTCCACATTTCTTTTAAGTGCAGTCCAAATCCATGGCTTTTCAGTTTTTTACGATTTGTTATTCTGCTTTCTATTTCTCTCTTAGGAATATGCGGAATAGAAAGTGTTGGCAAGGTCTGAATGTATTACTTTTGAATGATTGCTAAGCTTGAAGTCACCACAAAAAGATCTGAATTCAGGAAATGGAGATCATGCCTCTATCCAAAGTAATTCAACAACATGGGGCTGGCTGCAGGTATTTTTATGTACACTTATCAAGTGCAATAAATCTAAAGCCTAAAAATTCCTCAAAATCTACATTGGAGGTTTGGAGGTCCCAAACTTTTACCCCATTGTTATTTTTAAATCTAGGCCCTAAAGTAATTTTGGGTCGAATTAAAAATAAAGCAAGTGTAAAAGATGGCTAGTTTCCAAAAGAGAACCCAAGAAAAGAAAGATAAAAAAAAGAACAGACAAGGTATTTAAAAAGTTATTCTTCTTTCCAAAGATGTACTCTCTTTTTGGTGACAATGGTGTTCTGTAGTTTGAAGCCGGCAAAAACAAAAGGTCTTAACAGGATCAGCTCACTGTCAAAATCATGGCATCTCGCTTGTTTTTGGAGATGTTAGAGGGAACAAGGTAAGCAACTCTGGTTCAGTGTATCCTGGTCTGGACCGTGGTGATGGATGCAAATAAAATCGCCTCTCTTTGATGGCTCTCTCTTCTTCTTGGCTATTCAATTCAGGTATTGCTGATTCTTCATTCTTTTGCTCTTCCAGGATGGTCAGCTTTGAGAACATTGTAGAAGGGGTCACAGGGCTTGGAAGAAAACCAGAGTTCCCTGATTTGGTGGGGGAGAAGCTTTTCTGGTCAGTTGATGCAGTTGATGTAGCAGGTTTAAATGGGCAAGGGGGTTTAACTATCTCAAGCTTGGGCCTGGAGTATTGCCTTCTCTCATGGAGTTTGGGTGTTGGCCTTTTTACACCTACAACCTTTGTTGCTGCTGCTTCTTGTGTTGTATTACCTTCTGATGGGCCTGTTAAGCGCTGTACAACCTCTCGGAAAGTATGTGTGTCTGTTTGTACGAATGTGGTTAAAGGTTTACAACTTGCTGTGCCCCGGCTTCCCAGCTTATCCATGAATGTCTATTTCATTTGACAAGCTTTTCATCTCAATCAGGCTCTGACCTGCAATACAGACCCATTTATAAACTGGTCATTGTTCTCATTCAGATGGCATCCTTTTAGGTAGATAGGAATTTGACATCTCAAGCTGATTGCCAATACATCATCATGGTGGATATCAGATTACAAAATCTATTTTGGTATGCTTGTTAATGACTTTACTTGCCTAACTTAGTCCAGTCAAGAGCAGTTGATATGCTAGCCCATTAATATAAGTATATGTGAGTAAAAAAGTGTTTCACCAAGATTTGAAGGGGAAAAGAAAGAAAGAAAGAAATTAAAAAAAAAAAAAGAAAGAAAGAAAGGGAAACAATTGGTAATGATTTGTGGTACTACGATTAATGATGCACAATTGACTTTGGTGTGGCTGAGTTTTCTTCATTGTAGAAGCTAAAAACTAACACTTGATCATCTTCACCTATAAGTTGAGAAAGAATAACTTGCGACATGTTTAGAAGTCATATATGCGTGTCATATTTTAAAAAAGAGCGGCCCTAAGAAAAAGTTTTCAGTGAGAAAACCTAACCATGATTATTGCACCCTTGGGAATGAAGGGGTGAATTACACAAACATGCTATATATTAGTATTAACTGACATACACCAATCAAGTAATGAGGATGGAAGCAAGAGAAAGAGATTGACATACTAATTAGAAGGTTTTGTTTGATTCGTTCTTTCAGTGTTTAGGCAACTAAGAGTTTGGCGGTCATTATAGACACAATTGTAATAGTCAAAAATAGGTGTGACAGACATCCATTCCTTTTTTTTTTTTTGGTAAACTACATCCCTCCATTCCTAACATGTAGCAAAATCACTCGGATTTGAAATAGATTTATTTTTTAGTTCAGATTAAATATTATAAATATAAAGTATATTCAGTGTCATATTATTTAAAATTTTAAATGATGTTAAACTCCATACTTTATTAGATCTAAGAATAAAATCTTAACGTTAAAGATAAATTCTCTTCAAGTCAAATGGAACTATGCTTTATGTTTTCTATGTAGCCAACTTTTTTTTATTTTTTTTTAACAGGAATTATAGGGATAATAGTACTGGTAGGTTATATGAAGGTAGGCATGTTTTAGACCTTACCAGTCAAAAAGCCACCCAAAAAATTATATTGCTTTTTTAGTGCATTATGCTTGGGATTTCCGCTCCAAAAGTGTTAGGCTTCGTTAGGCATTTTTAAAATTTTTTTTTTTTTAAATGGTAATTTTAATCTGATTTATTTATTTATTGTGTGGACACCCTCGGGCCTCTCTCTCTCTCTCTCTCTCTCTGCACCGTAAAATGGGTTAAAGGGAATCTTGGCCCATGTTGAATTTGGCTGAGACAAACTTGACCATTTCCTTGCTCTCTCTCTTCTAATTGAGCGGCAATTACCTTTTAAGGAAAAGAGAAGAAGCAAAGAATCATATGATTATTTACCTAATTACCATGAAAAGGAAAAAATTTATACCAACTTACCAATTATCTACCCCCAAGCTATAAATTGGGAACTTCAGAGCAATGTTGCTAAGGTGGTGAATAGCATGTTTTAAACTCAACTCACTTTTATTTAAACCTTTTAACGAAAGCCTTGACGACGGTTGAGATGACTCATTTTCTTATTAAGATTTTACTTTTTGGATTTAACTATGTAAAGATGTGAATGTCATTTACATTTGTAATAATCTAAACCATAAAAATGGATCCCTTAAAATGGAGATGTCTTGATATATCGTGAGTGTCATCATTATATGCATAGTTATTAATGAAGTTTTACCATTAATTCTTTTGAGTTATCTGTTAAATCTTATATTGGGTATCAAATATCACTACTTTTTGCCTAAATAAAGTTATCTACTTCTTCTAATTAAAGCCAGCCCAACTTAGTATAAAATCTTGTTTGAATGTTAGTTCACGGGTAAAGAACAAACTTCTAAGTTCGGTTTTCAAAACCACAATTTGCCTACACAGGGTTTCAAAGCTTTGACATATGGTTATACTATTCATGCTTGTATACACATTCCTTTCTATCATGTTTTAATCAACTTCTATCTATAAACAACACATAATCAAGATTAATAATGAGCACAAGGAAATATACATAAGAACAAAAGCAAGGGGAGATGCATCACAGACCACAAGATATTATCACTGTTGTGCATATCTCAATTAAAGTTTGTTAATATGTTATCCATGTCAAGGCTCTATTCCAATTTTGTTTATATTGTCCTCGATTTTATATTAAAGGGCATGCAATTGTTGGTGTTCAATGCAACAACATAACCAGTATAATATCATTCAAATTTATGTATATACAAGAAAGAAAGGACATTAATAGGAAAATTTATTCATACATTTACCTCAAAAGCCCTCTGTTGATTATGCAGCTTTGCAACAAAGTAAAAATTTTGGTGGCATTCACATGGAGATTAAGGTGAAGAAAGAAATTGAAACATTAAATGAGAGAGAGTCGAGAAAGAAAGGGGAGGAAGAGAAAGAGAGAGTTAACAGAACTAGAGCTTAATGGAAGCTAAGGTTTTCTGGCGCACACTAACAATCCAATTAAGACAAAGAAACTGTGACCTCAAAAGCCTTTACAACCGTTGGGTTTGCCACATCACCTGTTTGTTACAAATGGCAAGTGGAAGGGCCCATAAACTATTGCTTTCGAAATAACTGCGGGGTGGGTAAGGTAACTACGCAACTAGTAACCCTTTTGGGAAATGCTATTATTGACAACTTACCTAGGACTCAGTCTTGCTAACCGTTTGACACCTTATGCAAAAACAAAATTACTTTCAGAAAGTTCTCTCCTCTTTCAGAAAAAACTACTATAAATTTTTTTACAAACTTTTTCCAAACGTCACGTTTAAACCAACTCAAATTAAAATTTCATTACAAAATCTTAAGAGAAAAAGGAAAAAAGTTTGGGTCTAAACATGTTTGAGACTATTTTACTCCAACCAATTATATAGTAATTGAAAAGATTATTAATGTGTAGTTTTACTCAGGTAATTTTTTTATTGAGTCATATGATTTGTTTAAATGATACACAAACAGTTTTATAATTTGTCACTAATAGGTTGGAAAAGATAACTTCAAATATATTAGAGCCAAACTTTGTAAGAAGAGATAGTACTATTTTTTCATACTTCGAGAGTACTAAGAATTTTCCTCTCAACTTGATCTTAAAAAAAGAAAAAAAAAAAAAAAATTTAGGACACCATGTCACTGGTACAGTATTGATGGACCATGGATTTTCTTTTTGATGCGAACCTCAATCGACACGCTTTGAGACCCAACAAAAATATTGGAATATTTAACCCAGGAAAGCTAAAAATCAGATATTTAATAGAAACCCTGACCCAACGTTTATAATCGAAACGCGAACCAAAGGTATAAGTTGACCTTGACCCAATGATTATAAAGAATCACGAACCAAAGGTATAAAGTTTGAACGCCACAAGGAAGAATCCTTGATAAGTTCACAGTTCTTGAAGAACCAAAAGAGAGCAAAGCCTCACCTTTTCTGAATTGTATTCAATAATAATCTTAAAAACGTTTACAGACTTCAGAGCCTATTTAAGGACTCCACAAAACTTGACAGACAAGAAAATATATTCTGAAATAACTCCTAATTGATACCTTACCATATCAGGAATCAAGTTTGACCTAAAAAGCATTAAATGCACCTAAAAACAAGGAAAATACCTAAAAAACGTACTAAATAATAAAACCCTAAATAAAAGTTGATTTGATCTGAATTAGCAGATCCAAAATAGGAAAAAATCTGCCTTAACTGATACAAAGCTGGAAAGTCAATCAGCCATTAATTCATGCCATAAATCACTCCCAATTAAGCCAGATCAGCCCTAAATAGCTTGAATTAAATTTACTACACTTTTATCTTCCTTTGGGCCAAGCTTGGAATATCCTGGGTTAGAATCAGCCCAAATCTCTTGAATCAGCCCATTAAGTGCTTCTTGGATCTTCTTGGATCTTGCTCTTGTAATAGGCCCAACTGGAACATGCAATGGATCCTTGAATGCTTGTTGATTCTCATCACTTTTCTACGCCAGCATTATTTGGCAATCTTTTCTTAATCTAATGTGCACTGTGTGTTAGTTATCAATTGGGCATGTGGTAATTAATTATTATTTTTTTTTAGGATAAACGGTAGAGGCATGTGGTAATTAATTAATGGTGGGTTTTAAGGAAACAATTGAAACATAATTGTATGCAAATGAATTGAAAGATTGTTAAGGACATATTTTATGTAGTTGGCTAATCCTTTGACAAAACGCACTTTACTTGTAATTGGATAGATTTAGGATATGTTTAATACTTCAAAGAACATGTTGTTTAAGTCTAGTATTAAAGTTATGAAGATTGGACCAAGAAATAAGTGAAGAAAATGTGTATACTAAAGTTGAACAGATAGCTCGACAGCTGCTTGACAGATAGCTATCTATGAAGGTTTAATGAAGCTCGACAGATACTATTTATCAAGGTATCTATCGAGGTTACAGAAATCAAAATTTTCAGATCTGATTTTTGGGCCAGGCTTTTGTATTTGTATAGGGTTTCTTTTTTCACAACCCTAGACATATATAAGGCTTATTTTGGAGGCCGTCACATAAGAGAATACAATGAGAACATATGCAAAAGGTGACCGAAGTCTTATTCTCTCTGAAAAAAGCTACTGCGTCTTTACGCCTTAGGGTTTTGTAACCAAGTGCTTCTTGATTTTCATTGTTGATGAAGTGAAGAACTTTGCAGCCAACATTCTTCTTCCTTAAGTTGGTAAGTGAGTCACGTACTGGGATTCGTGCAAAGGAGTTAGTCACGTATTGGAATTCGTGCATCAAAGGGTGACGTTCATATATTGAAGAGTTCAGAGGTTCTGAAGCGGTAGAAGATTTCTGCTATGAGTTCATCTACGAGAATTGTAGAGTTTAAGGACAAAAGTTTTGTACTAGATCTGAAACTTCTCTTTACTATAGTGAATTGCTTTTCGGGAAGGTTTCCCCCCAAGTTTTCCTTGGTCATCATATCTTGTCTTATTTATTTTTCCGCTGCATATGATTTTGACATGATATTGATGTTTGTTTGTTTGTTTTAACAAGTTTATGCATAATAAATCTAATTAACAACTTGGATTTAAAACTTGCTAATTCTATCAACCGGGGTCTAAATTTTCCAACAAGTGGTATCAGAGTAGGCACACTCTGATTAGGGTTTAATCTCTGTGTGTGATCCATTGACACTTATTGTCATGGTTGTCACCGGTTTGATGAGATCTATTGATGCGAACCTCAACCGACACGTTTTGAGACCCAACAAACAATATTGGGATATTTGCCCAAGAAAGCTAAAATTCAGATTTATGATAGAAACCCTGACCCAACATTTATAATCGAAACGTGAACCAAAGGTATAAGTTGACCTTGACCCAATGATTATAAAGAATCACGAACCGAAGGTATAAAGTTTGAACGCCACAAGGAAAAATCCCTGATAAGTTCACAGTTCTTGAAGAACCAAAAGAAGAGCAAAGCTTCACCTTTTTTTATTTTTATTCAATAATATAATGAAAAATGTTTACAGACTTCAGGGTCTATTACAAGAGCAAGATCCAAGAAGATCAAAGAAGCACTTAATGGGCTGATTCAAGAGATTTGGGCTGGTTCTAGCACAGGACATTCAAGAAATTTGCCTAGGTCAAGGAAAGTTAATGAAATGACTAGTTTGGATGGTCAAAAGAAGGCTGAGATGGTGAAGAAACTCTATGAAAGTGTACGGCAACATATAGAGAGGAAAAATGAGCAATATGCGACCAAAGCCAACAAGGGCCGTCGACAAGTCCTCTTTGAACCGGGTGATTGGGTTTGGGTGCATATGAGAAAAGAAAGATTTCCAGCCCGTAGGCGGTCTAAGCTACATCCTAGAGGGGATGGTCCATTTCAAGTCCTTGAGAGAATCAATGATAATGCATACAAGTTGGATCTTCCAGGTGAGTACAACATTAGTGCTACATTTAATGTTTATGATCTTTCTCCTTTTGATGTAGGTGACGATTTGAGGACGAATCCTTTTGAAGAGAGGGGGAATGATGAGAATCAACAAGCATTCAAAGATCCATTGCATGTTCCAGTTGGGCCTATTACAAGAGCAAGATCCAAGAAGATCAAAGAAGCACTTAATGGGCTGATTCAAGAGATTTGGGCTGATTTTAACGCAGGATATTCCAAGCTTGGCCCAAAGGAAGATGAAAGCGTAATAAATTTAATTTAAGCTATCTAGGGCTGATCTAGCTTAATTTGGAGTGATTTATGGCGTTGATTAATGTCTGATTGACTTTCCAGCTCTATATCAGTTAATGGAGATTTTTTCCTATTTT
Source organism: Castanea sativa (assembly GCF_040712315.1). NCBI lineage: Eukaryota > Viridiplantae > Streptophyta > Magnoliopsida > Fagales > Fagaceae > Castanea > Castanea sativa. The sequence continues at coordinate 18,950,253 of NC_134016.1, read as the reverse complement.
GGAGCTGTTATTTGAGACCAAATCTACCTGAATTTAGGGTTTTTATTATTTAGAACGTTTTTTAGGTATTTTCCTTGTTTTTAGGTGCATTTAATACTTTTTAGGTCAAATTTGATTCCTGATATGGTAAGGTATCAATTAGGAGTTATTTTAGAATATATTTTCTTGTCTGTCAAGTTTTATGGAGCCCTTGAATAGGCCCTGAAGTCTGTAAACGTTTTTCATTATATTATTGAATAAAAATCAGAAAAGGTGAGGCTTTGCTCTTCTTTTGGTTCTTCAAGAATTGTGAACTTATCAGGGATTCTTCCTTGTGGTGTTCAAACTTTATACCTTCGGTTCGTGATTCTTTATAATCATTGGGTTAATGTCAACTTATACCTTTGGTTCGTGTTAAGATGCTGTATGTGTGTGTACTTAGGGAGTGTTGTGCTCAGTAGTTGTGCATGTAATTGTACTTTGCTTAGTCACGTGCTATGCAGGTGCAAGGCATAAGTGAGTAATTGAGAATTAGTTAATAAGGTGGTTAGAGTTGGTTAGAGTTAATTAAGTGAGTAGTTACGGATTAGAGGATTTGGGAATTGGTTGTAATTGTATATAACTCCAATTGTTGACAGAGAATGGGAGGCATAGAATGAATTCAGTTTCTTCCCTCAAAGTCTTTTCTAATCTTGTTCTGTTTGGAGGAGGTTACCCTCGAAGCTAACCAACACTTCTTCTTTCTCCCTTTCCATTTCTTGCAATCTTTCTGATTTACCAAGCTCTTAACAATTGGTATTAGAGCCCTCTTTCCTATGACCATGGCTGAAACTCGATCTACTGCGTATATCAATGAATCCATTGCATCCTTACGTACCACCATAGACCACCATGCCCACTCTCTTTAAGAAATCACCAATCAACTGAATGCCCATACCCAGCAGTTGAACGCCATTAGTGTTGCCTTACAAAAGTTAACTGATGCTGAAGAGAAGAGACAACAACCCTCATCGCCCAAGACACCATCGTCCCAAGCTGTGACTTTGCCATTACAGAGCTTGCCTAAAAGTGTGCGACTTGAATTTCCAAGATTTAGAGGAGAGGATCCAGCGACGTGGGCATACAAAGCTAATCAGTATTTCAATTTTTATCATACCCCTTTGAGTGAGAGGCTTTTGATGGCTTCTTTTCATATGGATGGTGAGGCTTTAGTCTGGTTCCAAGATTGTGAAGCATCTGGGGTGTTTGTTGCTTGGGAGAGCTTTGCGGAGGTGATGTAGGACATAATTTATTGTTTAATTATTGTAATTTATTAATTTTGGTATTTTTATGTAAAAAACATTATTTTAGGTTTAGGTGATTTATTTCCTTGTTTTTAGGTGCATTTAATGCTTTTTAGGTCAAATTTGATTCTAGATATAGTAAGGTATCAATTAGAAGTTATTTTAGAATATATTTTCTTGTCTGTCAAGTTTTATGGAGCCCTTAAATAGGCCCTTAAGTCTGTAAACGTTTTTCATATAATATTATTGAATAGAAATCAGAAAAGGTGAGGCTTTGCTCTCTTTTGGTTCTTCAAGAACTGTGAACTTATCAAGGATTCTTCCTTGCGGCGTTCAAACTTTATACCTTTGGTTCGTAATTCTTTATAATCATTGGGTCAAGGTCAACTTATACATTTGGTTCGCGTTTTAATTATAAACGTTGGGTCAGGGTTTCTATCAAAAATCTGAATTTTAGCTTTCTTGGGCAAGTATTCCAATATTTTTGTTGGGTCTCAAAGCGTGTCGATTGAGGTTCGCATCATTTGGTATTAAATATTCCAATATTTTTATTGGGTCTCAAAGCGTGTCGATTGAGGTTCGCATCATTTGGTATCAGAGCACAGGTTCTAAAATCAGTTTTTTATCATTTTATCTTTTATTTCTTGTTATCATCCAAAAAAAAAAAAAGTGAAAAAAAAAGAAAAAAACTTGAAAAAAAAAAGAAAAAAAAAAGAGATGGTAATTATTGAGAACATTGTGGAGGATTCAATTGAGGTTAAATATGAGGATGAGTCCACAACTCACAATCCTCTAGTTTCAGTTGATTTGATGAAGATGACTATACAATATGTTGATTTTCTTGGAGTAGAAAATTTTAATTTTATTATCAACCCTTTGTTGATTGATGTTGCAAATAAATTGAAAGTAGATGAGAATAAATTTTTTGCTACACGTTGTGAAGGATTGAAGTTTCACAACCGCATCAAGTCATTAAAGCATTCAAAGTATTTGTTTATTTGGAGCGGAATATTTCAGATTTCAAAGCTGAACTCGAGGACGAGTTTGTTTCAAGTGGAGGGGTCTGATGTAGGACACAATTTATTGTTTAATTATTGTAATTTATTAATTTTGGTATTTTTATTTAAAAAACGTTATTTTAGGTTTAGGTGATTTATTTCCTTATTTTTAGGTGCATTTAATGCTTTTTAGGTCAAATTTGATTCTAGATATGGTAAGGTATCAATTAGAAGTTATTTTAGAATATATTTTCTTGTTTGTCAAGTTTTATGGAGCGCTTAAATAGGCCCTTAAGTTTGTAAACGTTTTTCATAATATTATTGAATAGAAATCAGAAAAGGTGAGGCTTTGCTCTCTTTTGGTTCTTCAAGAACTGTGAACTTATCAAGGATTCTTCCTTGCGGCGTTCAAACTTTATACCTTTGGTTCGTGATTCTTTATAATCATTAGGTTAATGTCAACTTATACCTTTGGTTCGCGTTTCAATTATAAACGTTGTGTCAGGGTTTCTATCAAAAATCTGAATTTTAGCTTTCTTGGGCAAGTATTCCAATATTTTTGTTGGGTCTCAAAGCGTGTCGATTGAGGTTCGCATCATTTGGTATTAAATATTCCAATATTTTTGTTGGGTCTCAAAGCGTGTTGATTGAGGTTCGCATCAGGAGACCCTGTTAATCAGGTTTGGTTCATCTGCCTATGAAGATCCTATGGAGGCCTTGACAAGGTTAAGACAAACAAGTAACGTGATTAACTACAAAGGGCAATTTGAAGCTCTCTCCAACAGAATTAGGGATTTGTCTAAAAATCACAAACTGAGTTGTTTCCTCAGTGGCCTTAGAGATGAAATTAGGCTGCCTGTAAAAATGCTTAATCCAAAAACTCTTAATGAGGCTTTTGGTTTTGCTAGAATTCAAGAGGAATATGTGATGAGTAGTAGGAAATTTCTAAAATCATCCTCATTGGAATTGTCTAAACCTTCAATTCTCGGACCAAGACCTTATACTAAGTTGGACTCCAAGTTCAAGATGCCTTTGCAAAAATTGTCACTAGCACAGATGGAAGCGAGGAGGAAGAAAAGACTCTGCTTTAATTGTGATGAGAAATTTCAACCTGGACACCATTGTAAGTCTGCTAAGCTCTTTTTGTTGGAAGGCCTTTGCCCCTTTCAAGGTTCTAGTTCTAATGTACAATTGGTGGAACTTAATGATAATGATAGTTCATTAAATCCTGTTTCTGATATGCCTCATCTTGTATCTGTTGAGTCTGGACCTAATATGGGTGAACCAGAGATTACATTGTATGCTCTTTTAGGGAGCCCTTCACCTAGTACAATGAGAATTAGGGGCACAATTAATGGTCATTGGGTTACCATCTTGATTGACACTGGTAGCACTTATGACTTCCTTGATGCTGCAATTCTTTCCAAGTTACAACTGCATTTGGATCCTACTATCTCATTTGAGGTTAAGGTAGCTAATGGAGAAACCATTAAGACTAAGGGTGTTTGTTTAGATGTCAAAGTGTGATGAGAATCAACAAGCATTCAAGGATCCACTGCATGTTCCAGTTGGGCCTATTACAAGAGCAAGATCCAAGAAGTTCCAAGAAGCACTTAATGGGCTGATTCAAGAAATTTGGGTTGATTCTAACGCAGAACATTCCAAGCTTGGCCCAAAGGAAGCTGAAAACGTAATAAATTTAATTCAAGCTATTTAGGGCTGATCTGGCTTAATTGAGAGTGATTTATGGCGTGAATTAATGTCTGATTGACTTTCCAGCTCTATATCAATTAAGGCAGATTTTTTCCTATTTTGGATCTGCTAATTTCAGACCAAATCAACTTTTATTTAGGGTTTTATTATTTAGTATGTTTTTTAGGTATTTTCCTTGTTTTTAGGTGCATTTAATGCTTTTTAGGTCAAACTTGATTCCTGATATGGTAAGGTATCAATTAGGAGTTATTTTAGAATATATTTTCTTGTCCATCAAGTTTTGTGGAGTCCTTAAATAGGTCCTTAAGTCTGTAAACGTTTTTCATAGAATATTATTGAATAAAATTCAGAAAAGGTGAGGCTTTGCTCTCTTTTGGTTCTTCAAGAACTG
>NC_134016.1:18925889-18933389 GCF_040712315.1 Castanea sativa | reverse complement strand
CACCTGGCACAAAATCGATTTGATGCTCTATTCCTCTAATAGGTGGCAATCCACTAGGAACATCATTAGGAAAAACGTCCTCATATTCCTGCAACAAAGAGACAACAACACTAGGCAAAGATTCGTCAAGTTTGTTAGTATTAAAACGCACCTCTTTGTACAAGAGTACAAATATAGGCTGGTTTGTATAAAAAACACTGTTGACATCACTCGCCTTAGCATAAAAACTCCCTTGTTTTTTTTGTTTTTCTCTTATTTTTTCCACCCTCAACTGTCTTTTCACTCTTTTTTATGGTTTCACTCTCTTTTTTCTGTTCACACTCTTTTATTCTTTCACTCTCTTTCTCATCATCTTTTTTTGCTTTCTCAATCTCACAATTTTTCAAGTCATTTTCCCTTTTCAGTTTCACTAGATCTTCATACACTTGTCTCGGAGTCAACGGTACAAGAGTAATGGTTTTATTATCTTTAACAAAAGAATACCTATTCTTGAACCCATCATGATTGACTCTCCTGTCAAACTGCCATGGCCTGCCCAATAAAATGTGACCCGCTTGCATTGGAACAACATCACAAAGTACTTCATCTTTGTATCTCCCAATTGAAAAAGAAACCAGTACTTGCTTATTTACCTTAACTTCTCCACAATCATTCAACCACTGCAACTTATATGGTCTAGGGTGTTTCAAGGTAGGTAAATTCAATTTTTCAACTAAAGTAGTACTAGCCACATTAGTACAGCTCCCCCCATCTATAATCATACTACATACTTTGTTGTTGACGTGGCATCTAGTGTGAAAAATGTTCTCCCTTTGTTGTTCCATGTCATCCTCTTTGACTTAGGCACTTAAAGCACGCCTTGCAACAAGCGACTCACCCTCCACTGGATACTCCACTTCATCATCACAAGCATCCTCAAGTGATGGAATATGGTCATCATCTTCCTCGCTTTCAGTTTCCACCTCTCCATCAATACGTGCGATCATGGTCCTCTTATTTGGGCATTGTGAAGCAATATGACCTACTCCCAAACAACGAAAACACTTAATATCACGATTACGAGTCTGGGATTCATTTTTACCTTTGTTGACACTGGGAGCTTCATCTCTCCTTTTTTGTGGTTCGGATTTGGACTTGAAAACAGCCCCTTCGTCTTTCCTCCCATTTGACCTCCATGAAGTAGAGGAGCCCGGATTTTGAAGTGACCGAGTTCCTTTCCTTTTAAGCTGTCGTTCCACCTTTATTGCCATGTGCACCATGTCCTCCAACTCCACGTAGTGCTGCAACTCCACCACGTTGGCAATGTCCCGATTCAGCCCATTCAGAAACCTTGCCATGGTAGCTTCTCTATCCTCCTCTACATTTGCCCGAATCATGGCAATCTCCATCTCCTTGTGGTAGTCATTCACGCTCCTATAGCCTTGAGTAAGACTCTGTAATTTCTGATACAAGTCCCTATAGTAGTGACTAGGAACAAACCGCCTTCTCATGATTGCCTTCATTTCCTCCCAAGTCTCAATAGGTCTCTCACGGTTTCTCCTTCTGTTCATCACAAGTTGATCCCACCATATAATAGCATAGTCAGTAAACTCAATGACAGCAAGTTTTACCTTTTTCTCCTCGGAGTAGTTGTGGCACTCAAAGATTAACTCCACCTTCTTCTCCCACTCCAAGTATGCTTCTGGATCATTTTTCCCTTGGAATGTGGGTATCTTCATTTTTATGCTTCCTAGGTTCCTATCAGTCCCATCTTGCCATCTTGGATCTCTTCGGAAACCTCCACCACGCCTTTCTCCCCTTTGCACAAACCTGCCTTCATTGTTCAGTGAAGCTTGATCTTCTTCATCTTCAAACTCATCCTCGTGGTAGTCATCAGAATCATTCATGTGAGAACGCCTTTCTTGCCCTCTAGCATTAGGGCCTCTTTGGGGACGCTCCTCACGCAAAGTAGCAATAACAGTGTCTTGCCTATCCATCCGATCCCGAATCTCATTAAACACCACGTTCATGCGTTCAAATTGTTGTTGCATAGCCTGTAAAATGATGGACGACTCCTCCCCTCCTTCCCTATTTGATGTTTCACACCTGAAAGACATACTTTTGAAACAACAGAGAATTGTTAGAAATAATTCCTCACAACACTCCCTCACGTGTTTGCACTCAAATTATGTCACTCCCACTCGTGTTTCACTCTTAAATTGGCTTTTTCCCGATATTAGTCTCACACTCTCTTGCCTTTTTCCACTCGTTGCTTCGCCTTTTCGGTTACGCAATGAACTAACAAACTTGATCAAGAAATTCAACTTGTAGTGTTAAATCAAATACCAATGGCAAGAAAATATGAAAGAAACACTAAATCAAAGGAAGAAATACCAAATCAAAGGAAGAAGACAAAAGAAAAAAATATTTTGGTCTTACAGAACGGAAACTACAAAAAAATTTTTTTTTTTTTTTTTTTTTTTTTTGCGAACTGGGTGCACGATTATAACCTAGTGCACTTCAACAAAAACAAAAAAATAAGAACGATGAATGAAGAACACAACGAAACAGATAGAATGATAACATGAAACAAAAGATAAAGGGATAGAAAACTGATTTTAGAACCTGTGCTCTGATACCAAATGATGCGAACCTCAATCGACACGCTTTGAGACCCAACAAAAATATTGGAATATTTAACCCAGGAAAGCTAAAAATCAGATTTATGATAGAAACCCTGACCCAACGTTTATAATTGAAACGCGAACCAAAGGTATAACTTGACCTTGACCCAATGATTATAAAGAATCACGAACCAAAGGTATAAAGTTTGAACGCCACAAGGAAGAATCCTTGATAAGTTCACAGTTCTTGAAGAACCAAAAGAGAGCAAAGCCTCACCTTTTCTGAATTTTATTCAATAATAATCTCCAAAAAACGTTTACAGACTTCAGGGCCTATTTAAGGACTCCACAAAACTTGACAGACAAGAAAATATATTCTAAAATAACTCCTAATTGATACCTTACCATATCAGGAATCAAGTTTGACCTAAAAAGCATTAAATGCACCTAAAAACAAGGAAAATACCTAAAAAACGTACTAAATAATAAAACCCTAAATAAAAGTTGATTTGGTCTGAAATTAGCAGATCCAAAATAGGAAAAAATCTGTCTTAACTGATATAGAGCTGGAAAGTCAATCAGCCATTAATTCATGCCATAAATCACTCGCAATTAAGCCAGATCAGCCCTAAATAGCTTGAATTAAATTTATTACGTTTTCAGCTTCCTTTGGGCCAAGCTTGGAATGTCCTGCGTTGAATCAGCCCAAATCTCTTGAATCAGCCCATTAAGTGCTTCTTGGATCTTCTTGGATCTTGCTCTTGTAATAGGCCCAACTGGAACATGCAATGGATCCTTGAATGCTTGTTGATTCTCATCAATCTTCCTCACTTTCAGTTTCCACCTCTCCATCAATACGTGCGATCATGGTCCTCTTATTTGGGCATTGTGAAGCAATATGACCTACTCCCAAACAACGAAAACACTTAATATCACGATTACGAGTCTGGGATTCATTTTTACCTTTGTTGACACTGCGAGCTTCATCTCTCCATTTTTGTGGTTCGGATTTGGACTTGAAAACAGCCCCTTCGTCTTTCCTCCCATTTGACCTCCATGAAGTAGAGGAGCCCGGATTTTGAAATGACCGAGTTCCTTTCCTTTTAAGCTGTCGTTCCACCTTCATTGCCATGTGCACCATGTCCTCCAACTCCACGTAGTGCTGCAACTCCACCACGTTGGCAATGTCCCGATTCAGCCCATTCAGAAACCTTGCCATGGTAGCTTCTCTATCCTCCTCTACATTTGCCGGAATCATGGCAATCTCCATCTCCTTGTGGTAGTCATCCACGCTACAATAGCATTGAGTAAGACTCTGTAATTTCTGATACAAGTCCCTATATTAGTGACTAGGAAGAAATCCCCTTCTCATGATTGCCTTCATTTCCTCCCAACTCTCAATAGGTCTCTCAAGGTTTCTCCTTCTGTTCATCACAAGTTGATCCCACCATATAATAGCATAGTCAGTAAACTCAATGACAGCGAGTTTTACCTTTTTCTCCTCGGAGCAGTTGTGGCACTCATAGATTAACTCCACCTTCATCTCCCACTCCAAGTATGCTTCTGGATTATTTTTCCCTTGGAATGTGGGAATCTTCATTTTTATGTTTCCTAGGTTCCTGTCAGTCCCATCTTGCCATCTTGGATCTCTTCGGAAACCTCTACCACGCCTTTCTCTCCTTGGCACAAACCTACCTTCATTGTTCAGTGAAGCTTGATCTCCATCATCTTCAAACTCATCCTCGTGGTAGTCATCAGAATCATTCATGTGCTAAAAATCAGATTTATGATAGAAACCCTAACCCAACGTTTATAATCGAAACGCGAACCAAAGGTATAAGTTGACCTTGACCCAATGATTATAAAGAATCACGAACCAAAGGTATAAAGTTTGAACGCCACAAGGAAGAATCCTTGATAAGTTCACAGTTTTTGAAGAACCAAAAGAGAGCAAAGCCTCACCTTTTCTGAATTTTATTCAATAATTTTCTCAAAAACGTTTACAGACTTCAGGGCCTATTTAAGGACTCTACAAAACTTGACAGACAAGAAAATATATTCTAAAATAACTCCTAATTGATACCTTACCATATCGGGAATCAAGTTTGACCTAAAAAGCATTAAATGCACCTAAAAATAAGGAAAATACCTAAAAAACGTACTAAATAATAAAAACCTAAATAAAAGTTGATTTGGTCTGAAATTAGCAGATCCAAAATAGGAAAAAATCTGCCTTAGCTGATACAGAGCTGGAAGATGAAGGAGATCAAGCTTCACTGAACAATGAAGGCAGGTTTGTGCCAAGGAGAGAAAGGCATGGTAGAGGCAAGTTGTGGAGTTGCTGACCAAGGGACATGTGAGAGACAGTATGAGTCCATGCGCGGTGCCGGTGCTGCTTGTACCTAAGAAGGATGGAACTTGGAGAATGTGTGTTGATTGCAGGGCTATCAACAACAATACAGTAAAGTATAGACATCCCATTCCTAGGCTAGATGAAATGTTGGATGAATTGCATGGATCATGTGTTTTCACAAAAATTGATTTAAAAAGTGGATATCATCAAATTAGGATGAAAGAGGGTGATGAATGGAAAACTGCCTTTAAAACTAAATATGGATTGTATGAGTGGTTGGTAATACCTTTCGGTCTAACTAATGCACCAAGTACATTCATGAGGTTAATGAACCGTGCATTGCGTGCGTTTATAGGCAGATTTGTTGTGGTTTATTTTTATGATATTTTGGTGTATAGCAAGAATTTAGATGAGCATATTAATCATTTACATTGTGTGCTTACTGTTTTTAGAAAAGAAAAACTATATGCCAATTTTAAGAAATGTTCCTTTTGCATGGAAAAAATTGTGTTTTTGGGTTATGTTGTTAGCGTGAAAGGAATTGGGGTGGATGAGGAAAAGGTGAAGCCTATCAAGGAATGGCCCACACCTAAGTCAATCACTGAGGTAAGAATTTTTCATGGTTTGGCTAGTTTTTATCGCCGATTTGTCAAAGATTTCAGCACACTAGCCGCACCACTCACTGAAATTGTTAAAAAATGATGAGAATCAACAAGCATTCAAGGATCCATTGCATGTTCCAGTTGGGCCTATTACAAGAGCAAGATCCAAGAAGATCCAAGAAGCACTTAATGGGCTGATTCAAGAGATTTGGGCTGATTCTAACGCAGGATATTCCAAGCTTGGCCCAAAGGATGATGAAAGTGTAGTAAATTTAATTCAAGCTATTTATGGCTGATCTGGCTTAATTGGGAGTGATTTATGGCATGAATTAATGGTTGATTGACTTTCCAGCTCTGTATCAGTTAAGACAGATTTTTCCCTATTTTGGATCTGCTAATTTCAGACCAAATCAACTTCTATTTAGGGTTTTATTATTTAGTACGTTTTTTAGGTATTTTCCTTGTTTTTAGGTGCATTTAATGCTTTTTAGGTCAAACTTAATTCCTGATATGGTAAGGTATCAATTAGGAGTTATTTTAGAATATATTTTCTTGTCTGTCAAGTTTTGTGGAGTCCTTAAATAGGCTCTGAAGTCTGTAAACGTTTTTGAAGAATATTATTGAATAAAATTCAGAAAAGGTGAGGCTTTGCTCTCTTTTGGTTCTTCAAGAACTGTGAACTTATCAAGGATTCTTCCTTGTGGCGTTCAAACTTTATACCTTTGGTTCGTGATTCTTTATAATCATTGGGTCAAGGTCAACTTATACCTTTGGTTCGCGTTTCTCTTATAAACGTTGGGTCAGGGTTTCTATCATAAATCTGATTTTTAGCTTTCCTGGGTTAAATATTCCAATATTTTTGTTGGGTCTCAAAGCGTGTCGATTGAGGTTCGCATCATTTGGTATCAGAGCCAGGTTCTAAAATCAGTTTTCTATCCCTTTATCTTTTGTTTCCTGTTATCATCCTATCCTGTTTCTGTTGTGTTCTTCATTCATCGTTCTTATTTTTTTGTTTTTGTTGAAGTGCACTAGGTTAAAATCGTGCACCCAGTTCTAAAAAAAAAAAAACGTGAAAAAAAAAAGACATCTGAAAGGAAATAGGAAAAAAAAAAAAAAAATTTGTTTGTCGTTTCAGTTCTCTCAGACCAAAATATTGTTTTCTTTTGTCTTCTTCCTTTGATTTGGTATTTCTTCCTTTGATTTAGTGTTTCTTTCATATTTTCTTGCCATTGGTATTTGTTTTAACACTACAAGTTGAATTTCTAGATCAGGTTTGTTGGTTCATTGCAGAACTGAAAAGGCGAAGCAATGAGTGGAAAAAGGCAAGAGAGTGTGAGACTAATATCGAGAAAAAGCCAATTTAAGAGTGAAACACGAGTGGGAGTGACATAATTTGAGTGCAAACACGTGAGGGAGTGTTGTGAGGAATTATTTCTAACAATTCTCTGTTGTTTCAAAAGTATGTCTTTCAGGTGTGAAACATCAAATAGGGAAGGAGGGGAGGAGTCGTCCATCATTTTACAGGCTATGCAACAACAATTTGAACGCATGAACGTGGTGTTTAATGAGATTCGGGATCGGATGGATAGGCAAGACACTGTTATTGCTACTTTGCGTGAGGAGCGTCCCCAAAGAGGCCCTAATGCTAGAAGGCAAGAAAAGCGTTCTCACATGAATGATTCTGATGACTACCACGAGGATGAGTTTGAAGATGAAGAAGATCAAGCTTCACTGAACAATGAAGGCAGGTTTGTGCCAAGGAGAGAAAGGCGTGGTGGAGGTTTCCGAAGAGATCCAAGATGGCAAGATGGGACTGAAAGGAACCTAGGAAGCATAAAAATGAAGATACCCACATTCCAAGGGAAAAATGATCCAGAAGCATACTTGGAGTGGGAGAAGAAGGTGGAGTTAATCTTTGAGTGCCACAACTACTCCGAGGAGA
>NC_134016.1:18908389-18923389 GCF_040712315.1 Castanea sativa | reverse complement strand
ACTTTTATTTAGGGTTTTATTATTTAGTACGTTTTTTAGGTATTTTCCTTGTTTTTAGGTGCATTTAATGCTTTTTAGGTCAAACTTGATTCCTGATATGGTAAGGTATCAATTAGGAGTTATTTTAGAATATATTTTCTTGTCTGTCAAGTTTTGTGGAGTCCTTAAATAGGCTCTGAAGTCTGTAAACGTTTTTCAGAAAATTATTGAATAAAATTCAGAAAAGGTGAGGCTTTGCTCTCTTTTGGTTCTTCAAGAACTGTGAACTTATCAAGGATTCTTCCTTGTGGCGTTCAAGCTTTATACTTTTGGTTCGTGATTCTTTATAATCATTGGGTCAAGGTCAACTTATACCTTTGGTTCGCGCTTCGATTATAAACGTTGGGTCAGGGTTTCTATCATAAATCTGATTTTTAGCTTTCCTGGGTTAATTATTCCAATATTTTTGTCGGGTCTCAAAGCGTGTCGGTTGAGGTTCGCATCATACGACCTCTTCATCTACTATATTAAGATCAACTGCAGAAATTTCCACTGTAAAAATCCAACACAAATAAGAAAGAGAAACAATAAAAGAAAAATCTACAAGTAGAAAATTTTATGTATGCAATGCAAAACAAAAGGCTTAAAAAGAAGTTAAGGTAGATTAGAAGACAGATTGAAATGCAATGCCCTCTACTCCAATATTTGTGTTTAGAGCTTCCAATGCTCAAAATTCAAGCAAAGCCCACAATTATTGCTTCATCAAGACCCTGGTGGTACATGTAATAAATTATTATACTTACTATTCTGTGGCGTAGGGTCAATAAGTTCACACCAAAAATCCCCTTTTTCGTTTGGAAATAACAAAAATAAATAAATTCAAACAAAAGCTAGTTTTAAATTCCATTCTAGATTGGTTAAAACAAAATATTTTGGTACTAGTATTGATGCGAACCTCAATTAACACGCTTTGAGACCCAACAAAAATATTGGAATATTTAATACCAAATTATGCGAACCTCAATCGACACGCTTTGAGACCCGACAAAAATATTGGAATACTTGCCCAAGAAAGCTAAAATTCAGATTTTTGATAGAAACTCTGACCCAACGTTTATAATCGAAACGCGAACCAAAGGTAGTTGACCTTGACCCAATGATTATAAAGAATCACGAATCAAAGGTATAAAATTTGAACGCCACAAGGATGAATCCTTGATAAGTTCACAGTTCTTGAAGAACCAAAAGAGGAGCAAAACCTCACCATTTTCTTATTTTTATTCAATAATATTCTGAAAAAACGTTTACAGACTTATGGGCCTATTTAAGGGCTCCATAAAACTGGACAGATAAGAAAAGATCTTCTAAAATAACTCCTAATTGATACCTTACCATATCAGGAATCAAATTTGACGTAAAAAGCATTAAATTCACCTAAAAATAAGAAAATAAATCACCTAAACCTAAAATAACGTTTTTACATAAAAATACCAAAAATAATAAATTACAATAAATAAACAGTAAATTGTGTCCTACATCAGACCCCTCCACTTGAAACAAACTCGTCCTCGAGTTCATCTTTGAAATCTGAAATCTTCCGCTCCAAATAAACAAATACTTCGAATGCTTTAATGACTTGATTCGGTAATGAAACTTGAATCCTTCATAAAGTGTAGCACAAAATTTCTTCTCATCTACTTTCAATTTATTTGCAACATCAATCAACAAAGGGTTAATAATAAAGTTAAAATTTTCTACTCCAAGAAAATCAACATATTGTATAGTCATCTTCAACAAATAAACTGAGACTTGAGGATTGTGAGTTGTGGACTCATCCTCATATTTGACCTCAATTGAATCTTCCACAATGTTCTCAATAATTACCATCTCTTCTTCTTTTTTTTCGTTGTTTTTTTTTTCTCTTTTTTTTCACTTTTTTTTTGGATAATAACAGAAAACAAAAGATAAAGTGATAGAAAACTGATTTTAGAACCTGTGCTCTGATAATTCCTCACAACACTCTGATGTAGGACACAATTTATTGTTTAATTATTGTAATTTATTAATTTTGGTATTTTTATGTAAAAAACGTTATTTTAGGTTTAGGTGATTTAATTCCTTGTTTTTAGGTGCATTTAATGCTTTTTAGGTCAAATTTGATTCTAGATATGGTAAGGTATCAATTAGGAGTTATTTTAGAATATATTTTCTTGTCTGTCAAGTTTTATGGAGCCCTTAAATAGGCCCTTAAGTTTGTAAACATTTTTCATATAATATTATGGAATAAAAATCAGAAAAGGTGAGGCTTTGCTCTCTTTTGGTTCTTCAAGAACTGTGAACTTATCAAGGCTTCTTCCTTGTGGCGTTCAAACTTTATACCTTTGGTTCGTGATTCTTTATAATCATTGGGTCAAGGTCAACTTATACCTTTGGTTCGCGTTTCGATTATAAACGTTGGGTCAGGGTTTCTATCAAAAATCTGAATTTTAGCTTTCTTGGGCAAGTATTCCAATATTTTTGTTGGGTCTCAAAGCGTGTCGATTGAGGTTCGCATCATTTGGTGTTAAATATTCCAATATTTTTGTTGGGTCTCAAAGCGTGTCGATTGAGGTTCGCATCACACTCCCTCACGTATTTGCACTCAATTATGTCACTCCCACTCGTGTTTCACTCTTAAATTGGCTTTTTCCCGATATTAGTCTCACACTCTCTTGCATTTTGCCACTCGTAGCTTCCCTTTTTCAGTTCTGCATTAAATTAATAAACTTGATCAAGAAATTCAACTTGTAGTGTTTAAACAAATACCAACGGCAAGAAAATATGACAGAAACACTAAATCAAAGGAAGAGGTCAAAAGAAAACGATATTCTGGTCTGAGAGAATTGAAACTACAAACAAATTTTTTTTTTCTAATTCTTTTCTGATGTCTTTTTTTATTTTGGGAGCTGGGTGCACAATTTTAACCTAGTGCACTTCAACAAAAACAAAAAAAATAAGAACGATGAATGAAGAACACAAAAGGAATAGGATAGGATGATAACAGGAAAAAAAAAAATAATAAAGGGATAGAAAACTGATTTTAGAACCTGTGCTCTGATACCAAATGATGCGAACCTCAATCGACACGCTTTGAGACCCAACAAAAATATTGGAATATTTAATACCAAATGATGCGAACCTCAATTGACACGCTTTGAGATCCAAGAAAAATATTGGAATACTTGCCCAAGAAAGCTAAAATTCAGATTTTTGATAGAAACCCTGACCCAACGTTTATAATCGAAACGCGAACCAAAGATAGTTGACCTTAACCCAATGATTATAATGAATCACGAACCAAAGGTATAAAGTTTGAACGCCACAAGGAAGAATCCTTGATAAGTTCACAGTTCTTGAAGAACCAAAAGAGGAGCAAAGCCTCACATTTTCTGATTTTTATTTAATAATATTCTGAAAAAACGTTTACAGACTTATGGGCCTATTTAAGGGCTCCATAAAACTTGACAGACAAGAAAATATCTTCTAAAATAACTCATAATTGATACCTTACCATATCGGGAATCAAATTTGACGTAAAAAGCATTAAATTCATCTAAAAACAAGGAAATAAATCACCTAAACCTAAAGTAACGTTTTTACATAAAAATACCAAAAATAATAAATTACAATAAATAAACAGTAAATTGTGTCCTACATCAAGTATGTATCGGTATACTATTTTGGGCTAAACACACAAACACGACTCATCACACGCGTCCAATAAGACTCTTCTTTATTTTTTATTTTGAGTTTAGTGAAATAACGTTTAAAATTAAAATAGGGATAGTGTCCTAAGTTTTAAAATTTTGATAAAAATTTGAAAGCCTAAACTTAGAAAATTTTTAAAAAATAATAAATTACGCTTTTAATCAGTTTATATTTTAAAATTTAAAATCATTTAACTAAAAAATAGGGGTATGTTAGAGAGTTTAAGAGGATATATTAGTTCACAAAATGATGAAACTTAAACAAAGAATCTTGTTATTAATAGTATATATATGTGTGTGTGTGCGTGCGTGTGCGCACGCGCTCGCGCGTTTTTGTTGATTAATCCTAAATAATAGTAAGAATTGATAAATTTAATATGACATTTTTTCAATATTTAAAAAAAAAAAATTAAAGTGATCAAATTGTTAGTTTTATATTTATTAAAAAAGCAACTGGTTATCTTTTGGTAAATAAACAAACAAGTTTGGTTATTTGTGAGCAATGAACCTTCCAAGAAGGTTCCTATTAGCCCACTTTTCCATTTCCCACTACCGCACGTGATTTACTTTCTTATCTCACTTCTATGTGTTGTTCCTTGTTCCCCTAACTTTTCACTCGCGGTTTTTTTTCTTCCTGTGTTGTTGTTCTAACTTTTTCACTCACGCTTTTCTTCTTAATAATGGTGTCTTTTATTCTTATAAGACCATTTTATAAGACGGCTCTCTTATAATATGTGTGAGTCTCACATGTTGTGAAAGAGATATCTCATAAAATTTGTGTTTTTAAACCCGACCTGACTGATTGGATCGATTTCCCGACACATAAATTAGTCCAGGTCATTAATTGGATCGAATGAATCAAATGGCTGGCGTGGATTTGGGTGAGTATTCTTCATCGAAGATGCAGAGAGAGAGAGAGAGAGAGAGAGAGAGAGAGAGAGAGAGAGAGAGAGAGAGAGAGAGAGAGGATGTGATGTAATGTGATAGGGACAATTTTTGCTAATTGGGATTTTTCAAAAAAAAATTATGACATTCTAATAAAAAATTATTTTGAATTCTTAAAGATCTAGTTTCACAATATTAATTCCCTCAAAAAATATATAGTTTCACTATATTAATAGTTGATATAAGCCATGTCACACCAACAATTTATAAAAAATCATAAAAATTATTTTGTAGCTATAGCATTACCTTAACAAAGCTATCATTTCCAGAGCTATAGTCTCATTTAATAAAAAACCATGGCTGATCCTATCAAAAAAAAAAAAAAACCATGGCTGATCATGGACATACTCTTCTTGTTCAGAAGCATACTCGTGTTGTAGTGCACCCGCTTCAAATTCAAGACAGCAAAGGCAACAACGGTCATTTGATTGGGCACAAAGATCTTGATTTTTTTTTTTCTTTTTGTAGTGCAGAGGATTTGCTCTCACCAGAGAGATGAAAACTCTTTTTATTTTTTATTTAATGGTGTGATGAGAATCAACAAGTATTCAAGGATCCATTGCAAGTTCTAGTTGGGCCTATTACAAGAGCAAGATCCAAGAAGATCCAAGAAGCACTTAATGGGCTGATTAAAGAGATTTGGGCTGATTCTAACGCAGGATATTCCAAGCTTGGCCCAAAGGAAGATGAAAGTGTAGTAAATTTAATTCAAGCTATTTAGGGCTGATCTGACTTAATTGGGAGTGATTTATGGCATGAATTAATGGCTGATTGACTTTCCAGCTCTGTATCAGTTAAGGCAGATTTTTTCCTATTTTGGATCTGCTAATTTCAGACCAAATCAGCTTTTATTTAGGGTTTTATTATTTAGTACGTTTTTTAGGTATTTTCCTTGTTTTTAGGTGCATTTAATGCTTTTTAGGTCAAACTTGATTCTTGATATGGTAAGGTATCAATTAGGAGTTATTTTAGAATATATTTTCTTGTCTGTCAAGTTTTGTGGAGTCCTTAAATAGGCTCTGAAGTTTGTAAACGTTTTTCAGGTTATTATTGAATAAAATTCAGAAAATGTGAGGCTTTGCTCTCTTTTGGTTCTTCAAGAACTGTGAATTTATCAAGGATTCTTCCTTGTGGCGTTTAAACTTTATACCTTTGGTTCGTGATTCTTTATAATCATTGGGTCAAGGTCAACTTATACCTTTGGTTCGCGTTTCGATTATAAACGTTGGGTCAGGGTTTCTATCAAATATCTGATTTTTAGCTTTCCTGGGTTAAATATTCCAATATTTTTGTTGGGTCTCAAAGCGTGTCGATTGAGGTTCGCATCATGGTGTGATTGACCTTATAACTTAGCATCTTACTTTTTTTTTTTTTTTTCTTTTTTTGACATGTCAATATTTTATTGAGTGAGAGAATGACTAGAAATTGTTGATGTGATCTTTTCAGACGTATTGAATAATTTCTCCACCACAAGGGAGCTACATATGCAAAGTGGAAACAATCAAAGAGTTAGTACTTGGTAGTTAGTAGAAGTAAAACATAAGCAACTGTGTGTCAGGCAAAATGAGGATGCTAACCTTGGTACGGATGAGGAGGTATTAATGGGGCTCTACACCAACCACTAAATTTTCTTTTATGCCAACCAGAGGCTCTGGGGGTTATTGATCTGTAACTTTCAACATTCAATTCCAGTTGACCTAAAGACATCACTCATTATCATTTAGTCCTCCAAACAATCCGGCGCTGGCCAAGATGACCATATTTTCATTATGATGCTTCGCTTGTGCCCCTTCTTCTACGTATATAAATATAAGGACAATCGAACACAATAAGGTACTCACTAGGCCATCATTGAGCCAAACACTTTTTTCTTTTTACAAAAAGCTTATCCAACAACCAACAATTAAAACTATGCTTACAGTCACAGAAGATTTCAGTTTCCCACAAGTCAGTGCCAACCCCATTCCTCACTTTATAATTTCCCCATCGTTGTGGCGTGTTACTTCTCTAGTTTATCCAGATTATAATCTTGATGAAGATAATGGTAGGGGGGAAGGTTTTTCTAGGAATAACTTTTCCCATGTAGAAAGCAAGACGAAGTCTGAGAATGATGCTCCAAACTTAGAGTCACCAGAGGAGAAAATGGACATGTTGTGGGAGGACTTCAATGAGGAGCTACAAAGGGAGTCGTCCATAGGCAAGAAGAAAGAAGCTGAGAGATTTTCAAGGGTGGGTGGATTGGATTACGAGTCCGAAGTTGGTGCAACAAAAGAGTTTGTAGAGTTTTTCTGTCTTCAGGCCTTGAAGATGTCTAAAACAAGTAAAAGAACCAACATGGTTGCAGTTTTGAAAGCTTTGAAAAAGTTGTTTTTCCTTCGCAACTGATCAGCTCAGATCAGTCAGACTGACACTTTTTTGCATTATATTATACAGATTGACACTTTTTTGTTGTATAGAGATACTGGAAGTTATTTTCATTTCTGCATACAAGAGCAAAATTTTCCAATCTTTACTTTCAAAGCTTGGCAAATTTGGAATTTGCAACGCAGACGGTTCCCACAGTAAAACATTTTATTTTATTTGGTAAGCACAAATAGAAAGGATAGATTGAACCTAATTAACCCCCACAAAAGGGGTACAAGTCATCGACCTTTTTCTTTTCTTTCGTTTCGAAGTCCAAGTCATGCTATTTTTTTCTTACAAGTTAGAACAAGTTCGAGAGAGAATTGGATATAATACAATTGAGTTACGACTTAAAAGCTCTTAACCAATGCCAAGTAATTTTGAAAAAAAAATTTGGAAGGCTATTTTGTGAGTTATAATTGTTTATCATCGATCCTTAATAAATAAATTGGGCTAATTTATTGTATTTTATATGATATTTGCAATTGAAACTTACAAAGTTACAATAAATTTCAAAAATCCTGAAATTAAAATTCATTATATGCATAGGGTACTGATCTACTCCACGTCCAAGTTATTAATTTTGTTTGTTGATCTACTCCACGTTCAGAATGATATTTCTGCTGATATATATATATAAATAAAATATATGATATATATATATATATATATATAAAAGATAAGTTCAAGTTACACCTGGTGTAACTCTTACAAAGCTACATCTTCTCTGTACAGTAGATTTCTAATAGATTTAATTGTTGGAAAAATTATATTAAATGATTATTTCTTTCCACTTATTTACTTAATTAATAATAGTTTTTCTCTATCCTCATCTATTACTTTCCATAGATCTCATTGGATTTTGCTTAATGGTGTCCCTTTCTTCCTAAAATTTCTGTTGTTAGACAACGTTTCTTCCATGGTGGAAAATGCAGGTCAATGGAAAAGGTTTTCTGTGTTCAACCAAAAACAAGTTTAATACAGCAAAATGAAAACGTTTTTTTAGAATGTCACATATTCAACTAATCATCACTTAAAAACTCTCTTATTGCTTTATATATAAGTTGTCAAAATCCCTTAGATATTAGATATGACAAAGCGACGGCCAACCTTAGATATTGGATTTTGTTTAATGGTATCCATTTCTTCCTAAAATTTATGTTGTTAGACAACGTGTCTTCTTCTTTGTTAGACTTGTTTTGTGTTTCAAATGGTTTTGAGGTTTCAGTTTTCCTAATCTCCTAATTCACATACTCTCTAAAAAAAATGATAGAAAACTTTATGGATAGAGGTGACAGCCACAGAGACAAAGCAAAGCCTCATACAATACATAACTCAAACATCATACATATATTTCTACTTCAAAACCAATAACCACTATCTCAAAATTAAAGCTTAAAAAACCTCATGGGATTTATTTTCTTGCAAAGCTTTGGTTAAGCTTCTTAATTTGGTAATTTTTTTAATTCATGAAAAAAATCATTTTGTTTTATCTTTTCTTCCTCTACTCAAATCACGGTGAGAGAAAGAAGCAGAGAATTTTGTTTTTTATTGGGTAAGCAAGAGAGAGAAAATAGGTGAGAGAAAGAAGAAGAGAATTTCTTTTTATATTAGGTAAGAAAGAGAGAGAAAAAAGGATAGAATTAATTTGTCATAAATAAGGAAGAGAAACAAAATAATCATTTAATGCTATTTTTCCAACCATTGGATCTATTAGAAATCTACAATACAAAAAAAGGTGTAACTCTTATAGAGTTACACCAGGTGTAACTTGAACCCATCTCTCTCTCTCTCTCTCTCTCTATATATATATATATATACACACACACACACACACATATTTATATGTATCAAGATAGGACAAATTAAGAAATTTGAAGATGAGATAGTATATGTAATAGTTACTCTTTTCTTCAAGTGACCATTGCGGGGGTGTGGCTTGATGGTAGGAGTCCTCAAATTGCTTCACTTGGTGAACGATTTGAGCGATAGTCTCAGCAAGGCCCTGGTAGTATACATAGTGTGGGGTTAATGAGTCCACACCAACCCCTTTTTTATTTAACCAAAAAAAAAAAAAAAACTCTTTTCACACACGCAAATTAGGTTGGATCTTGTGAGAACTTGCATAAAATGCAGTATAAAAATAAATAATTGCCATACAAGACTCATAACACTTCCTTTTAAATGGCCATTTACTAAGAATATGTCTTGGTAATCCCTGCCAAGGAAAAATCTAATGAAAAAACTAGTGGCGAAAGAAAAAGAGTAATTCTTGTGTCTCTTTGAATGCCTTATAATTTCCTTATTAAAACATTGCAACCTATGAGAATTTTTTTTTTTTTTAAAAGTAAATTTTAACAAAAGATAAAGAGTACAATAAGCACATATACTTCCCTTTCATAACTACCCAAAGGTTTGATGCTTATATGCATAAAAGAATTTTGGTGAAATGTGCTTAGTTTTGTCACTATGTAGCCTCTTCTAATTTTTTTGGAATAAGTAGCATTGTTTTGTATGATGCGGCAATCGTCAGTTAAGTAGATTCGTCCAGATGAGTCAGCAAATCTAGTTCATGTGCCTGCAATCGTCGTTAAGGGCCCCCCTTAAGTGGTCACCAGTGTGGTGCTTGCCACAGAGTCTCCGATTATAAAGTTAGCGTGTGAACGCTTTTTAAAAGAATATTAGAACAATGGCCTCTTAGAATATCAGAAAATGTACCTTTTTTGGTTTTGGTGGGTGTTTATATATGGCTCATTTGCTCCTAGTCGTTGTGGCCTTTATTCTGGCTTTAGTGCCTCTTTGTAACGCTTTTGGGTTCAGTAATGAAGGTCCTAATGAGCTTCCAACAGTCTGACAGCCTGTCTTGTAACTACCCGAGGCATTAAATACTTCATTAGATGGCTTGCCTTATTTCGTCCATGACGTGGCAAGGTGGACGAAGGTGGCTTATAGTATCGTCTGGGCAAGAAGGTTCGTTGGTCCCATCAGCGTTCATACAATTTTGCAGGTTATGTTTGATTAAGGATAATCCACATTTTTCTTAAATATGTTGAATTACTAATCTTAACTAAATGCATCACAACTCGTTTCCTAAGTTGCAGTATTCTTTGAGTGATTTGAAGAAGTAGTGGATATTGTTTACTTGGCAGATCTCCATGAAATAGCAGTATTGCCACAAGTAAACATATATTTTGTTTCTGACTAGTCTTTGTTTGGATAAAAAAAATGACATGCATTTGCATATTCAATTAACTATATATTTGATCCACTTGGATAAAATAATCACATTTCAGTCATTCCATAGAGGGGTTGATTGCAACAACGGCTATGTGTGTGGTGGTTGAGATGGGTTGATTGCATCATGTTTTTGGGTTTTGTGGAAGTGGTTGCTAGCTATGATGTGGTGGTGATTGGTTGTGGTGTGGTGGTGGCTGACTGATTGGTTTGGTGGTGGCTGGTTGTGGTGCGGTTGTGGCTGACTGATTGGTTCAATGGTGGTTGGTTGTGGTATTGTGTTATTGTGGCGACTGTATATATTGACAAGAGAGAAAAGAGAGAGGAGAGAGAAAAAAATTTAAATGAAATAAGAAATATAGAGTATTGAGTTGATTCGTGTGCATAAAAAACATGGATGGTTAAAATAGACGGATTAAAGTTTTTTGCGTTAGTTTAGTTAAAAATCGAGAAGACTATTGTGAATGCTCTAAGAATGAAATGCTAAGAACAATATCCTTGTTTACAAAATGACTATCTACCAATGATACAACCTGTAGACAAATGTCATTCTAGTATAATAGATGGTAAAATACCAAAGAATAATAATAATGACTATTTATTCTTTTCTTTACAATTTACAATACTTGTCTAGCATTTGTTGATTACAAGAGTCAATCCACCACGGATAGCTGATCATTTATTGTCTATAAAAGGGTCCACAATACTTCTTGTATGCTTATTTTTATCCCTCTAGCCATTATGTTGGTCCAAATACTAAAAGGATAAAAATATGTCTACAATGATAATAATTTTAGTATAATAAAATATAAAAAAAGATAGAAATTTGTCACAAAAAAAAAGAAGATAGAAAATAGTGAGTGGTAGGTGATAAGGTGATGTCAGTAATGGGCTTATACAAAAATTAAAAAAAAATAAAAAAAAACTTTGGAAAAAAATTAATGTAAAAATCATCATGTATATAGCATGATTGGTGTTAAAGAAGGAGGAAAGTATGAAAAAGAAAAAAAAAATCAAAACAAAACAAACAGGTCTATAATGATAGAGAAGCCAATGAAAAAAGTGTGAAAAACAACTAGAAGAATTGTTTATGACAAATGTTATATCCACAATATTTTTACAATATATCTTAAGTAGTAAATTGTTAGTTATTCTAATTTAAATTCTCACTTAAATTGGATTTTTATTCACTCATAATAATTAGTAACAACTTGGCACGCTACGTATGTATTGAAAATATTGCATACATTAAATTTTTATTATTTATTGGTGAGAAATTCTTTTGCTAAACTTATTGCGGTGAGGAAATTGTAGACACATTTCTGGTGCATATAGACAAATACTAACGTGGAAGATTTTGGTTTGAGCAGGGAAGTCAAAGAGAAAGTATCATCTAGGACACTTTCTCCATGTTAGCAACTTGTTTGGTGAGACTACCCACTAAAAATTGGACATGTGTAGCAAAATAAAAATACCATAATACCCTTAAAGTTTCAATAGCCCACCCATTTTTCCCACTATTTTTGCCACTGAAACACTAAACGTTTTTCTTTTTACCAATATTCGGAAACACAACACTCTCAAAAACAAGAAATACACTCCCTATCACTTCTAGCTGTCGACGGAAAATCACATTTGCTGTTTTCGGCAATCTCACTCCACCCAGAAAAGTTCCGACAGCTGCTCCAGCTTGACGGCAACACAGCGAAACACCGGAGTAGAGGTCTTTGCGATTGGACAGAGGTGGATCGACTGTTTCCACCACCCACCTCACCTTTATTTTAAAATACACCCAAAAAAATGTGATTAGATATGGTGAGGATATTTTGAAGTCACATTTTTGGTTTTTTTTGTTATTGTGTTGTATCATTTTTTTTGTCAAAGTTCATCCATTTCTTTTATTTGTAGCACTAATTTTTTTTTTTCCAGTTCATCTAATGACCTTCTAAAAGGAACTTAGTTCTTTCATTTTTAATTAGGGCCTTATTGAACCAATAGTAAGTTTGTTAAGTTGCCATTCCATTTTTTATTCATTTTGAAAAATCTCAATAGTTGTTTTTTAATTTCTATATTGTTGTTATGCAGGACCTTTGTTTTTAATTGGAGGATTTGTTTCTTGATCAACAGTTATGGATTACTAGTTTTTAACAATTCATTATCATTTGTAATATAAGTTTTGATGAAATATTACATATATATATATATATATATAAAGGGTGGAAATTATAATATTTTGATTATGGGTATGATGCCTAGTTGAGTGTGTTGTGTTTATGGCTGAGATACAGGAGCATTGCCTCCTTTCCTTCTTTGGATTTTGTGGTCTTGTATGTTTTTTTTTTCTTTTAATTTTTTAAAAGCTCCCCTTTGTCTTTTCTAATTGTTTCTATGCAATGTTTTTTTTTACTTGTTTGTATTAGACTAATGCAATGGAGTTTCAAAGAAATGTTATTGATGTGGCTGAGAACAATGATGGAGAAAAAAATGAGAATGTCATTGATGTGAATGGAGGCAATGATGAAGGAGAAAATATTGAGAATGTAACTTTTGTTGAAAGTGGTAAAATCAAAATAGGAATGCAAGTGAGTTCCGAAGAAAAAGCATATAACATGTATAATAAATACGCTTTAAATAAGGGGTTTAGCATTCGAAAAGTAGCTAGACGAACAGTAAATGGTGTTGTTAGGCAAAGAGAATTTGTGCGTTCTAAACAAGGTTTTAAAGGGTTTGAACACCCTTCTAATGTGAAAAAATACAATCATTTAGAGACAAGAACAAGTTGTTGTGCAAGGATTTAGTTTGATGTGAAGAATGATATTTGGACTGTGTCACATTTCAACTATATGCATACTCATGAATTTACAAGTCTTTAAGAAAGGTGTAATTTGCGATTGGGTAGAAAGGTGCATAGTAGACGGGGGAATATACTTAGCAATATGGTTGGTGCGGGTATAAAAGCAACAAAGTCATACTCCTTTTTAGCAAAGGAAGTTGGTGGTGCAAATAATCTTGGGTTTGTTAGGACATATGTGTTTCACTTGTTTAGAATATATGTTATTCATTATTTATGTAATTGGCTAATCCTTTGTCAAAACGCACTTTACTTGTAATTGGATAGATTTAGGATGAGATTAATGCTTCAAGAAACAAGGTTTTAAGATCAAGTATTAAAGTCATGCAAGTCTGTCGAAGAAACAAGCTTAGTAGTGCAAGTTCATTAAAGCTCGACAGCTGGCTTGACAGCTGCATCTATCGAGCTTTAAGAAGCTGTTCTAGCCCCGAGGCTCGACAACTTCTCGATAGCACCTCGACACCTTTAGCTGTCGAGATTTAAGAAAAACAGATTTTGAGTTCTGTTTTAATTCTAATCCATGGATGTGTCTTTGGGCCTTCTTTTCTCCTAACCCTAGACATATAATGATGAGAATCAACAAGCATTCAAGGATCCATTGCATGTTCCAGTTGGGCCTATTACAAGAGCAAGATCCAAGAAGATCCAAGAAGCACTTAATGGGCTGATTCAAGAGATTTGGGCTGATTCTAACACAGGATATTCCAAGCTTGGCCCAAAGGAAGATGAAAGTGTAGTAAATTTAATTCAAGCTATTTAGGGCTGATCTGGCTTAATTGGGAGTGATTTATGGCATGAATTAATGGCTGATTGACTTTCCAGCTCTGTATCAGTTAAGGCAGATTTTTTCCTATTTTAGATCTGCTAATTTCAGACCAAATCAACTTTTATTTAGGGTTTTATTATTTAGTACGTTTTTTAGGTATTTTCCTTATTTTTAGGTGCATTTAATGCTTTTTAGGTCAAACTTGATTCCTGATATGGTAAGGTATCAATTAGGAGTTATTTTAGAATATATTTTCTTGTCTGTCAAGTTTTGTGGAGTCCTTAAATAGGCCCTGAAGTCTGTAAACGTTTTTCAGAAAAATTATTGAATAAAATTCAGAAAAGGTGAGGCTTTGCTCTCTTTTGGTTCTTCAAGAACTGTGAACTTATCAAGGATTCTTCCTTGTGGCGTTCAAACTTTATACCTTTGGTTCGTGATTCTTTATAATCATTGGGTCAAGGTCAAGTTATACATTTGGTTCGCGTTTCGATTATAAACGTTGGGTCAGGGTTTCTATCATAAATCTGATTTTTAGCTTTCTTGGGTTAAATATTCCAATATTTTTGTTGGGTCTCAAAGCGTGTCGATTGAGGTTCGCATCATTTGGTATCAGAGCACAGGTTCTAAAATCAGTTTCCTATTCCTTTATCTTTTGTTTCCTGTTATCATCCTTTCTTATTTCTTTTGTGTTCTTCATTCATCGTTCTTATCTTTTCTTTGTTTTTGTTGAACTGCACTAATTTAAAATTGTGCACCCAGCTCCAAAAAAAAAAAAAAAAAAACGTGAAAAAAAAAGACATCTGAAAAAAAAAAAAAAATTTTGTTTGTAGTTTCAGTTCTCTCAGACCAAAATATTGTTTTCTTTTGTCTTCTTCCTTTGATTTGGTATTTCTGTCATATTTTCTTGCCATTGGTATTTGTTTTAATACTACAAGTTGAATTTCTTGATCAAATTTATTAGTTCATTGCAGAACTGAAAAGGCGAAGCTACGAGTGGAAAAAGGCAAAAGAGTGTGAGACTAATATAGGAAAAAAAGCCAATTTAAGAGTGAAACACGAGTGGGAGTGACATAATT
>NC_134016.1:18868389-18905889 GCF_040712315.1 Castanea sativa | reverse complement strand
TACCAATGGCAAGAAAAGGTATAAAGTTTGAACGCCACAAGGAAGAATCCTTGATAAGTTCACAGTTCTTGAAGAACCAAAAGAGAGCAAAGCCTCACCTTTTCTGAATTTTATTCAATAATTTTCTTAAAAACGTTTACAGACTTTAGGACCTATTTAAGGACTCCACAAAACTTGACAGACAAGAAAATATATTCTAAAATAACTCCTAATTGATACCTTATCATATCAGGAATCAAGCTTGACCTAAAAAGCATTAAATGCACCTAAAAACAAGGAAAATACCTAAAAAACGTACTAAATAATAAAACCCTAAATAAAAGTTGATTTGGTCTGAAATTAGCAGATCCAAAGTAAGAAAAAATCTGCCTTTACTGATACAGAGCTGGAAAGTCAATCAGCCATTAATCACTCCCAATTAATCCAGATCAGCCCTAAATAGCTTGAATTAAATTTACTACACTTTCATCTTCCTTTGGGCCAAGCTTGGAATATCCTGTGTTAGAATCAGGCCAAATCTCTTGAATCAGCCCATTAAGTGCTTCTTGGATCTTCTTGGATCTTGCTCTTGTAATAGGCCCAACTGGAACATGCAATGGATCCTTGAATGCTTGTTGATTCTCATCACGGGGTTGTATAATTCTCGTATAAACTTTGCTTCCTGTAACTTGTGAACCTTTTCTGCTATGGCCTGGTCTTGTTCTTGAGCGAGCACTCGATTCTTCTGGCGAATGAGAGAGAAAGAAGGTGATACGTTCAGCTTGTGCACCATGACTGAAGGATCGATTTTGGACATGTCTTCATTGCTCCAAGCAAAGACGTCTTGGTTCCCTCTTAGAAATGATAATAGGGCCTGATGGACTGGCAGGCAAGCAAGAGTACCAATTTTTGTTGTTCGCTCAGGCTTAGAGTCATCAAGGTGTACCTCTTCCAACCCTTCCACTGGTTCTGTCGCCATTCGCTGTTCTTTAATGTACATTGTTGGCAAATGGTCGTCCATCTCCAGCATGGCGATGTAGCACTCATGCGCCGCAACTTGATCTCCCCGTACTTCTCCTACCCCGTATTCGGTGGGGAATTTGATCATTAAGTGGTAAGTGGAGGTTACGGCCTTCCACGAATTAAGAGTAGGGCGCCCCAAGATGGCGTTGTAAGCGAATGAACAGTCCACAGCCAAGAATGTGACATCCCTGGTGATTTGTTGAGGATAATCGCCAACGGTTACAGACAAAGTGACCGGGCCAAGTGGGTACACTCTTGTTCCTTCGAATCCAACAAGTGATGCGTTAGTTGGGTTCAACCGTTCTCTCCTAATCCTCATCTACAGGAAGGCTGGGTACTAGAGTATATCGGCAGAGCTCCCATTTTCCACCAGTACCCTATGAGTGTTGTAGTCCCCAATGTATATGCTCACTACAAGTGCATCATCGTGTGGATGATAGAGACACCGAGCGTCCTCCTTTGTGAATCTGATTATAGTGCTGTTGATACGCGCTATCTTCGGGACCAAACCCATCAGCTAGACGTTCTGAACCATCTTGAGGTAGGTCTTGCGCGCCTTCCTAGTCGAACAAGAAGTTGTGGTGCCCCCTACAATCATCCTTATGTCTCCTATGGGTGGTTTGGGACGCTCATTTTCCCTCCAAAGGCCTTGCTCTTGTGGTTGGTCTGTCTTCTCTTTGCTGATGAACCTCTATAATTTTCCTTGTCTAATCAGGGCTTCTATCTACTACTTCAAATTGTAGCAATCGAACGTATCGTGACCATATTCTTGATGGAAACGGCAATACTTGTCTCTAGACCTTTTGTTGGGGTCACCTTTCAGCTTGCCAAGAAACATTAGGGATCCTTCGTCCTTGATCTACATCAGTACCTGATCTATTGGGACATTTAGTGGGGTGAAATTTGCGAATCTTCCAATGGGGGGTTTGGAGCGTCTGTCCTGTCATCCGTCTCCTGTCCTTGTGGCCTTCCGTCCTCTTTCTTGTCGTGTTTCTTCCTGTCTTTCTCTCTTCCTAGGCTTTTCCTTTCGGGCAAGCAATGTGTCTTCTGCGTTCATGTATTTGGTAGCCTTGTAAAGTACAACTGACATGGTTTATGGGTCATTATTATATAAGGAAAACAAAAACTTCCCCTTCTATAGCCCATTGGTGAACGTAGCTACGAGTATCTTGTCGTCAGCTTCATCAATCGAAAAGGCCTCCTTGTTAAGCGGGTGATGTAAGATCTTAGTGTCTCATCCCCTCATTGCTTGATATTCATTAGGCATGCCGTTGACTTCTTGTACCTATGTCCCCCGATAAAGTGCGAGGCAAACTGGGTGCTCAACTCTTTGAAGGTACTAATGGAGTTAAGCGTCAACCTGCTAAACCATACTCTTGCAGGACCCCTCAATGTAGTGGGAAAGGCCCGGCACATGATCTCGTTCGCTACGCCTTGCAGGTGCATGAGGGTCCTGAATGTCTCCAGGTAGTCCAAAGGATCCTTTAACCCATTGTAGGCTTCTACTTGCGGCATACAGAACTTCGGCGGAAGAGGGAACGAAGTAATGGGTGCAGTGAAGGGGGAATCCGTCCGGTGCACTAGTTCGTTAAGATCACTTGATACCCGTCCTCTAAGGGTGTTGTTGTCGGTCTACTCACGGCGTTGCTGCCTTCTGGCCTTTCCTTATTCTGCCTACCTTAGCGTGCTGAAGGCTGTCGCCCTCCTATTCCTCCTCTTGATTTTGGGGCTCGGCGTCCCTTTGGCGCAGCTGCTCTTCTAAGTCATGATTTTTCTTGGTGAGGCGTTTAACAACCGCTGCGAGAGTCTAAAATTGTCTCTCAAGGGCCACAACACGTGGCTCATCTCCTTGGTTATTGGTGGTGGTTGCCACCTAGCGGGTAAGCATCATGCAACTTTTTGTCCTGGAAGCAGTAATATGGCTTACCTAGTTTCCCATAAACGGCGCCAACTGATGATGTCGAAAATCGTCAATAAGTCACACAGTCCTCACGTGCCCTAGACAAGACCTGCACAACACAAAGAGAAGAAGAAATCCCTACAAAGAGTACTGGTGTGGTACTAGCCAAATAACCTCCGAAGGTCAAATCAAAAAATCTTCACAACTCTTAAGTGCCAGAGCTAGGGTGAATTATGCGTACCTTGGTCTCTGAGGGTTTTGGGTTTTTATAGTAGTGTAGAACCGACCTTGGTTTCTTGGTGAAGAGAAATATTTCCTTGCAGAGAAGATCCTCATAAATGCACATATTTTACGGGATCCTTTCCATATAGAGATTCTGTTGACTAGGGTTAATCGTGGAGCACAACTCATTTTCATTTGAAGTTCCTTGAGAACCAATTAAACTATGTGGGCATCACATGGCTTTGCCACCGTCCACTTTGTATCAGTCTACTTACTTGTCCGTTCAACATGGGTAATCCGTCCACCTACTACACGCGTCGTTGTGTTGCCTCCTTTCTTTGTCCGTCAACCTAGTGTAGTCAATCATGGTAGTTCTGTAAAATCTGACCGTTTATCTCAATTTTATCATCTTTAGAAACAAAATAAAAATTAATTGATAAAACTAAGGAAAACAATATTTGAATTAATAGAACTAAAATTACCTTGCATCATAGAACCAGCTTGTGGAACTTGAGAAGTGGTTGCACCTTTAACTTTTTTTTTCTTTCCCTTTTCCAACAGACCTTTTATTCTTTTGTTGGTTACCCCCTTCGTTCTCACATGTGGTGGATCAAGAAATGGTTTATCACCAACTACGCAAATTTGTATATCATCATCATTTGGCAGATCTTCTTGGTGACTTTCTTTACCAACATTTTCTACCTTATTCATAGCCATAATCATTTGTTCAGCCTCCCATGTCACTTCACTCAACTTCTTTTTGACAAATTTGGTCACCTCATTATAGGAAGCAACTTTATCAAAAAGATTATACCCCATTTGACTTAACTCGCTTATTCGCAATGCATGAGTAGATTTCTCATTTAATTGACATGAATTAGCAAATGTCAGCCTCTTCTTTGCATCTCTTATCCATCTACTTGATATATATTTGTCTGGTATTATGTTCACATTATTCACAAGAAACACCCTTAAAGCATGGCAACATAATAGGCCCAAAGTTTCAAATGATTTGCAATCACAACAAATAGTCAAATTAGATCGGTTAAAATGCACAATATGCACCCTACTACTATCACCACCTACTAGTGAAAAGGTATATTCATCATTAAGATGGTTAGTTTCAACACAACTTAGTCTTGTACCTAAAGAGAACTCATCTTCAAAAATTTTAAACAAAACAAGAGTATAAACATTAGCAACATGCTTCAAGATACCTCCATACTTGTTAACTTTTGCAAGTACACCATTCTTGCAACGGAAATCTTCATTTGTTTCTTCTTGATGCATTTGTGCCACTTTTTCCTCATAAAATTCAATAACTTGAATAAGTGGCAAGGAAGTTTTCATGATTTTATGAAAAATACTATTTGTGCTCTCACTTCATTGGGTGGACTTCATCTTTGCCGAAAAGAAGTCTACATTAAAACTTGGACACCACTTTTCTTGAGCATGGTATAACCTATCAAGCCAATCATTATTTTTTTGCTTATGCTTCTCAATCATCGCACTCAAAGTTGCCTCAAACTCCATTACATTCATATTTCCATATAAGCATTTATTGAAACTTTCATGGAAATCATGATTACTATAAAGTCCAGCAAGTTTTTTTTTTTTTGGCATTTTGACTAATATGCCATAAACAAAGTCGATGTCGGGACTTAGGGAAGACCTCCTTAACTGCATTTGACATTGCTTGCTCTTGATCTGTAAAAATGGATATTGGTTGTTTACCTCCCATTGCAGTCCAAAAAGTCTCAAACAACCAAATAAATGACTCAATACTCTCATTTACTAGAAATGCATAACCAAATAAAATATTGTTCCAATGATGGTTAATCCCCACAAATGGTGCACAAATTAAGTTGTACTTATTGGTTCGATAGGTAGTATAAAAAATAACAACATCTCCAAAAGAGTCGTAATCTAATTTTGACCTACCATATCTCCAAAAGAAATTTGTCATTCTATTATCTTGATCTACTTGCATTGAATAGAAGAACATCGGATCTTCACTTTGCCTTTTTTTGAAATGGTTAATGATACTTTGCCCATCTCCAGCTTCAATTATTTCTTTTTTTACAGTCTGCAAGAAGTTGTGACAATCTCGCCTTAAGAGCCCTGACAGGCCATAAACGTATTAACTCCTTGTGATGGATTAATTAATTAATTAGCCAAGTTTATTAATTAATCAAATTAACATGCAAACGCGTGGTAGCACAAACAAATCACCAATTAAACTAAGTATGCAGCGGAAAATAAATGACACGGTAATTTGTTTACGAATGGGGAAAACCTACACGGCAAAAACCTCACCAGGTGAATTTAAGGTCACCACTTCCGAAACTCCACTATTATCACAACAAGCGGTTACAAGTAAAGGAATCTCAAGTACCTTACCAACCTACAGTTGAACCCTTATCCCATTACCCAATTGGACTTGTTCTGTAGTGACAGTTTCTCCTTTTGATGCACGGCTCCCAAGTACGTGACTAACCAATTGCGCAGATCCCAGTACGCTACTTCAATCACCAACTAGAGAAGATTTGTTGGCTGCAAAGTTCTTCAATTCATCCATACAATGAAGATCAAGAAGATGCTCGGTTACAAAACCCAACGGTGCAAAGACTCAGCAACTTCTTCACAAGAGAGATGAACTAGGGCAAGAATTTCATCTCACGTTACAATTTGCATGAACAAGGATTTCTCAATACTTGTGCAACTTGCCACACTTTTGACGGCCCTTAAAATAATCCTTTTATATGATGAGAATCAACAAGCATTCAAAGATCCATTGCATGTTCCAGTTGGGCCTATTACAAGAGCAAGATCCAAGAAGATCAAAGAAGCACTTAATGGGCTGATTCAAGAGATTTGGGTTGATTCTAACGCAGGACATTCCAAGCTTGGCCCAAAAGAAGATGAAAGCGTAATAAATTTAATTCAAGCTATTTAGGGCTGATCTGGCTTAATTGGGAGTGATTTATGGCGTGAATTAATGGCTGATTGACTTTCCAGCTCTGTATCAGTTAAGGCAGATTTTTTCCTATTTTGGATCTGTTAATTTCAGACCAAATCAACTTTTATTTAGGGTTTTATTATTTAGTACGTTTTTTAGGTATTTTCCTAGTTTTTAGGTGCATTTAATGCTTTTTAGGTCAAACTTGATTCCTGATATGGTAACGTATCAATTAGGAGTTATTTTAGAATATATTTTCTTGTCTGTCAAGTTTTGTGGAGTCCTTAAATAGGTCCTGAAGTCTGTAAACGTTTTTTAGAAAATTATTGAATAAAATTCAAAAAAGGTGAGGCTTTGCTCTCTTTTGGTTCTTCAAGAACTGTGAACTTATCAAGGATTCTTCCTTGTGGCGTTCAAACTTTATACCTTTGGTTCATGATTCTTTATAATCATTGGGTCAAGGTCAACTTATACCTTTGGTTCGCGTTTCGATTATAAGCGTTGGGTCAGGGTTTTTATCATAAATCTGATTTTTAGCTTTCCTGGGTTAAATATTCCAATATTTTTGTTGGCTCTCAAAGCGTGTCGATTGAGGTTCGCATCACGGAATCATACTAAATAAATATTTATTAAATCCACAAAAGTGGACGGGTTCATCCTAAAGGGATGTGCTATATTTATCAAGTCCATAAAGTGGACGGGATCATCCTAAAGGGATGAGTTTTATTCATTAAGTCCACGAAAGTGAACGGGTTCATTTATTAAATCCACAAAAGTGGAGGGTTCATCCTAAAGGGATGTCCTATATTTATCAAGTTCATAGAGTGGACGAATTATCCTAAAGGGATAAGTTTTATTCATTAAGTCCACTAAAGTGGACATGTTCATTTATTAAGTCCACAAAGTGGGCGGGTTCATCCTAAAGGGGTGGGCTATATTTACTAAGTCTACAAAGTGGACAGGATCATCCCACAAGGATAAATTATAAAAAAAAAATTGGGATCATACCAAGTCCACAAGGTGAACGGATTCACTCTATGAATAGGTTGTACCTTTTAAGTTCACAAGGACGGGCTCAGCCATTGAGCACAAAGTAGACGGATATATGGCAAACATATATTAACAAATAGATGATCAAAATACCAATATATTTTAAAAAGCCCAATAAAGGGCAAATGTCAAAATGTCGGGCCTAAAAAACGATAGGCGACGATAAAATAAAAACATTGTTCTGCCAAGAGATCTTTACAAAAGAAAGAAATAAAATTTAAGTCTAAGCTAAGAAAAGACAAATTTAGTTCTGGTTGGTAGGGTTTTCTCCGTCCTTGCCCTTCTGGTCCCCCTCAAGGGGACAGGCGACATCGCCGACAGAGGTGGCTTGATCTGCAGGAGCCGTCTCCTCTTCACCTTGGGGGTTAGCGACGGTGTCATCAGTGAACAACTTGTTGGTGCTTTCGGAGTAAACAGGCTGGGCTAGTGTCTAGGCCTAAGGGTCAATGGAGATGTGAGAAAGATCCAGGTCAGAATAGGACACCTTCACCTAATGGAAGTAGTCATCAAAACTGTCAGCAAACGAGCTACCGAGGGCCGCTAGGAGGGCATCGAAGTCACAATACTCCTCCTGTATTGCATCCTCCTTAGACTGATGAACCTGGTCTTTGGTGTCTTTGATTTCCTTTTCCTTATCCTCAAGGGCCTTTCCCAACACCTCCATTTGTTTCTCCAGTTTGCCCTGGAGTTGCTTTGATGCCTTAAGTTTTCTCTCCTAGACTACCTTCCAGGCCTTCAGCTCCTCCAGCTCCGCTGCCGTCAACTTTGCCTTTGCCCTCACCCAATCCAAAGATGTCTTATGGGAGAGGCAACGGTCCATTAGACCCTTCATCATTACCACCCCTTGCAGAACAAAAAAAGGTTAAAAAGAGGACCGAGACAATTTTTTCTCAAAAAAGGGCAATGGACAAGAAAATTTACTTGTGCGATGCTGAAGGGACTCATCTCCCTCCATCGCCTTTGTTGTGTGATTGCTCAAGTCCTTGTAGTCATCAGCTTTGATGATGGACGACAGCTACTTGAGGGCATATTTAGGGTCCTCGTGGAGGAGGACGGGTGGCTTTTGGGCAGCGGAGACATGACCCGTCATCAAAACCCTTGCCCTTCCCCGAACCGGGTAGAGTAACCATCTTCTTTGTTTTAGCTCTCACCTCGACAATGGACTCTGCCATTTTGGGCTTTTTAGGGGGACAGTCAGACTTCTCCGACTATCTTTTCTTTGACAGAGGAACTTGGGTGGCAGCCTTAGGAAGCAAGTTGCCCTTTTGTTTCTTCTTCTTCGCAACAGCCTGTTGCTTTATGTAAACTTTCCTCCTGCCTTCCTCCATTTCTATATCAATGTGGACGGAAAGAAAGAGTTAGACAAATTACAATTAGAAAGAAAATATTATAAAGAGAGACGAACTTATGTTTGCAGGCTTGGTTGTTGTAGCGACGGGCAGCTTCGCTAGGTTTGGAACTGTCGTAATACCAATGGATTGTCTCCAAGGTGACGAGCTTAGCCTACGTCCTCTTCTTCAACTTCATTGTAAAAAAATTCTCTAAGAAGCTCCACTGCTCCAAGGTCACTTCTAGACGGTCTTGAGCTGTAAAGAAATGGACGGTTAGACTAGAGATGGTAAATAAAAAATAAAATTTAAAAAGGACGGATTCTCACAAGACGGAGGCATTATGCCCCAAGTTTTGTCTACAGGCATGAACTCCTGTTCATTAGGGTGACACATCCAGTTGTCACCCTTCATAAAGAAAAAACGACTATCTAGTTCCTGTTGGAGTTAGGAGTGTCACACACCAGCCTAAGTATAGGCTTCCTTGGTAGGAAGCTATACATACCTTTAGTGATGCGAACCTCAATCGACACGCTTTGAGACCCAACAAAAATATTGGAATATTTAACACCAAATGATGCGAACCTCAATCGACACGCTTTGAGACCCAACAAAAATATTGGAATACTTGCCCAAGAAAGCTAAAATTCAGATTTTTGATAGAAACCCTGACCCAACATTTATAATCGAAACGCGAACCAAAGGTATAAGTTGACCTTGACCCAATGATTATAACGAATCACGAACCAAAGGTATAAAGTTTGAACGCCACAAGGAAGAATCCCTGATAAGTTCACAATTCTTGAAGAACCAAAAGAAGAGCAAGGCCTCACCTTTTCTGATTTTTATTCAATAATATTATATGAAAAAACGTTTACAGACTTAAGGGCCTATTTAAGGGCTCCATAAAACTTGACAGACAAGAAAATATATTCTAAAATAACTCCTAATTGATACCTTACCATATCTAGAATCAAATTTGACCTAAAAAGCAGTAAATGCACCTAAAAACAAGGAATTAAATCACCTAAACCTAAAATAACGTTTTTAGAAAAAAATACCAAAAATAATAAATTACAATAATTAAACAGTAAATTGTGTCCTACATCAGACCCCTCCACTTGAAACAAACTCGTCCTCGAGTTCATCTTTGAAATCTGAAATCTTCCGCTCCAAATAAACAAATACTTCGAATGCTTTAATGACTTGATCCGGTTGTGAAATTTGAATCCTTCATAAAGTGTAGCAGAAAATTTCTTCTCATCTACTTTCAATTTATTTGCAACATCAATCAACAAAGGGTTGATAATAAAATTAAAATTTTCTACTCCAAGAAAATCAACATATTGTATAGTCATCTTCAACAAATCAACTGAGACTTGAGGATTGTGAGTTGTGGACTCATCCTCATATTTGACCTCAATTGAATCTTCCATAATGTTCTCAATAATTACCATCTCATTTTTTTTTTCAAGTTTTTTTTTTCACTTTTTTTTTTTTTGGATGATAACAGGAAACAAAAGATAAAAGGATAGAAAACTGATTTTAGAACCTGTGCTCTGATACCAAATGATGCGAACCTCAATCGACACGCTTTGAGACCCAACAAAAATATTGGAATATTTAACACCAAATGATGCGAACCTCAATCGACACGCTTTGAGACCCAACAAAAATATTGGAATACTTGCCCAAGAAAGCTAAAATTCAGATTTTTGATAGAAACCCTGACCCAACATTTATAATCGAAACGCGAACCAAAGGTATAAGTTGACCTTGACCCAATGATTATAAAGAATCACGAATCAAAGGTATAAAGTTTGAACGCCACAAGAAAGAATCCCTGATAAGTTCACAATTCTTGAAGAACCAAAAGAAGAGCAAGGCCTCACCTTTTCTGATTTTTATTCAATAATATTATATGAAAAAACGTTTACAGACTTAAGGGCCTATTTAAGGGCTCCATAAAACTTGACAGACAAGAAAATATATTCTAAAATAACTCCTAATTGATACCTTACCATATCTAGAATCAAATTTGACCTAAAAAGCATTAAATGCACCTAAAAACAAGGAATTAAATCACCTAAACCTAAAATAACGTTTTTAGAAAAAAATACCAAAAATAATAAATTACAATAATTAAACAGTAAATTGTGTCCTACATCATTTAGATTGGGTGATCTCTGACGGATGGTAACAATGGAAGAACTCCTTTACTATGATCCTTTGCTCCCCGTCGCTCAAGACTCCATATAGAACTTCAGCACCAAGGAAGACCCTTCAAGCATTTGGAGAGATTTGGGTACTGAAGAAGGCGACGGTGAAGAGCACTTAGAGGAAACCGAAGTCCTGCTTTAAACATCTGCTCATATACCTCAACGTCCTTGACGCTATCGTAGTAACATTTTTCAAACTTACGAGGTAGACGGATGGGTATGCTGGCAGGGATCTGGTACCTCTTCCTAAGGGTTTCAAAATGTTTTTGCTTGATGGATGAATTAAAATCATTTACTGTCCAAAATGGAAGAAGGATGAACTCCCTAAGGCCATCTAGACCTACGACAGACTGGATAGGAGGATCAACATAGATAACGTTGGAACTATTTGAATCACCACCTGAACCTCCCTCTGATCCGACCACGTCCACATCCTTATCCTCCTCCGAAGGAGAATTGGCAGATGGATCCCTTTCATAATGAGATGTGCCGGGGTCATCATGACCAGACGGGTACACCTCATTGTAGCCCACTCCTTTGCGGACCCACGATTGATCACTTAATGCCTTAGTAGACATCTGTCACCTACACGTGACGGGTAAACCCCTAAGACTCTACAGGTCTATGAAGACGACAGACTAACAATATTTAAACTAAAGGACGAAATTAAAAATAAGTGAAAGGCAATG
Source organism: Castanea sativa (assembly GCF_040712315.1). Taxonomy (NCBI): domain Eukaryota; kingdom Viridiplantae; phylum Streptophyta; class Magnoliopsida; order Fagales; family Fagaceae; genus Castanea; species Castanea sativa. The sequence continues at coordinate 18,894,520 of NC_134016.1, read as the reverse complement.
GATGCTTACCAGTTGACGATTTGAAGAAGAAATGGACACAACATAGCAGATGGACACAACTAGTGAACGGTCACCAAGAAGCGATGGAAAAGGCAAAGCTGAAATGAAAAGCAGATAGTATCGCTCTGGCTCTAAAAATTTATGGAAAGTAAAAATGAGAAGGGCAAGCAACAGATATATATATATATATAGAGATAACGGCACGGAACACGAAGGGACGTTTCGGTACGAGCAATTAACCACTAGGAACATGCCACGTGCCCTTACTGCATTAATGGCACCAGGCTAGCAATTCCAATTCTTTGTTCATAGTCAAAGCCAACCCCTAACTTATTCTTTGTTCACCTATATGCACAAACGTACATTTTTAGGTTTCAAAAATGATCAAATCTTACAACATATTATTTTTAAATTGGTCTCTAATATCCAAAAGTTTCCTTCAAACCAACTTTTAGCTTGAGATTCTTAAATCTATCTGATTCTATTAATAATTAAGAAACAAAAAAGAAACAGAGTACCACAAATTACAGACTCAAAGATAATAAACCATAAAAAATGAAAATGAGTTGCTGCAAGAATAGATCCGAATAAAAAATCCAAAATGCTTACAAATCTTAAGAAGTGCTAAAATTTGCAATCTTTGTGTGACCAGTCAAATCAGATTCACATCTTCAAGAGGGCAAAAATGGGCAAATGCCCTCTTTTCCAAACTAATAAGGGAAATGTCTCTCTTTTGAAACTCGATTTTCTAAAAATCGAGTTATAACAAACTAAAAATTTAAAAAAAAAATTGCTGGAACTCGAGCTCCATGCAATTTTTTAAAGCCCTATAGTGGCGTTTTAAAATATGCAAGTTATTTTTTCTTAAGTCTGATCACTCCATAAGGAGACCTATAGTGGCGTTTTAAACACCTATAGTGGTGTTTTTTATGAAACTCAAGTTCCATACAATTTTTTTTTTTTTTAGTTTGATTGCCCTATAACTCGATTGTCCACAAATCGAGTTTTACATTGAAACTCGATTTTTAGAATATCGAATTACAAAAGAGGGGCATTTCTATAATTAGTTTGGGAAATGATACATTTGCACTTTTTTTTTTGCATGAAATGGGCATTTGCCCATTTTTGCCTCTTCAAGAGCTACAGAAGATGAGTTGAGATTTATGCACTAAGGTCTAAAATTTATGCACATGGATTTCAGATAGATGATCCAAAAGAGAGATCTGAGTTAAGATCAAAAAGTAAACCAACAAGCTAAGGAAAAAGACATGAGCTAGGAAGCAAAAATCCAACCAACACCTTAAACTATCACCTGATTAACAACTGCTACAAAACCAAATCTGAGTTTGTTGAGAGACAGTGAGAAATTGTGGTAGGTGGCTGAAAGGGTAGAAAATTGCAGTGTAGGAATGGTCCTTCGGGCGTGGGGCAACTTCCGGCGGAATGAGAGAGTGTGCGTGTCAGTCTTTTGGAAAAATCAAATTTGATTTCTAAAGGATGGAGAAGGGAGGTGGTGGGTATTAAAAATTTTGAGGGTATAATGGTATTTTAATTTATTAGATGTGTCCTACGGGGGAATGTGCAGATTAGCGGTGTGGATGGCATGAATATAGTAAGTTAGGCACTGTTTGAAACTATAAAGGAAAATAGCAACTCGAGTTTTTGAAACTCGAGATTTACATAAAAAATCGAGTCTCAGAAACTCGCTTTATGCTCGCTTTGCGCTAGCCGAGGTGGACAAAATGCCACCTAGATCTCAAGTCTCTAAAACTCGTTTTACTCCAAATAAAAATCGAGTCTATAAAACTCGAGTTTTACTGTATCTTATTTTAAATTATGTTTCATAAGCATGAAACTCGAGTCTTAGAGACTCGAGATTTTCCTACACACAATAAAACTCGAGTTTATAAAACTTGAGTTACACTGTATCTTATTTTTAAATTATGTTTCATTAGCATGAAACTCGAGTCTTAGAGACTCGAGTTTTTCCAGAGTAACTCGAGTCTTATAGACTCGATTTCCTCTGGACAGTTTATTTAAAACCCAGCCCGTGGCATTAACACTCACAGAGACTCACTTAATACACACTCACAGAGACTCACTTAATACACTCTCAGCCTCACTAACTCTCACTCACTCACCCTCACTAACTCTCACTCACCCATAACTCTCTCACACCACTCACTCTCACAAAACCACATTGTCCACTCTCACAAAACCACAATCTTCACTCTCACTGCTCTTCCCTCTCAGCAAATTCATATCTCAGGTAAGGGTTTGCATAATTTGATTGTCATTATAGTTGCGTATGTTGTCTATGGGTGTCCTCTGATGATAAAGTGATACTTTCTTATGAATTTTAATTATTTATTGAAATATGTATAGTTTGTTTCTTTAGAATCTTTCTTGTGTCCCTTTAGAGTTTTCAACCTCCTCTTTAGCACTTAGTCTCACTGGATCTGCTTTTGTTTTCATGGGCATTGTCTGAAGGGACAAACAATTACATTCATCATCCTTTTTCCTGGCATATTGGGGCTATTCTAGGTTGATTTAATATAAAGTTGTTAATTTTTACGGATCCCTATAAATAAGCAAATATTGTAAGTATAAATGACTGAAAGCAACACTAGTGTCCTTCTGTTCTTCATAAAATTCGTATTTCTTATGAAAAACACATTGAGGGGCCATTTGGTCTGCAGAATCCTGACAAGATTCCCATCATTCTCCAGGAATTGATTGGATTTTCATCTTTGGTTCTCTAATTACATAACACATTCCAAGAATGTCACCTTCCCATGTTTCAGGGGAATATGATTACCACATGAATGATGCTAACATGAGATACCCACCATGTGGGAAATGTGGCTAAAATGACTAAAATGCTTATATGTATAATACACACACACTCGCATGCACACACTTACATACATCCATATATACATATGTACATATGAGTAATTAGAAAACATACCATACATCTAATCATCCCATCAGTTTTGCTTGCTCATATGACATCTTGAATACATAGAAAATGATGTTGTTAAGCATTCACAAAGTAGGTTCAAAGAAAGAATGATCCTGAATTACTCAGCAGTGTAATGTAAATGCACTACATTGAGAATTGACATTTCTAGAATGAGCATTTCTTTTTTTGATAAGTAACAGAATAAATTTTATTAAGAATAAAAAACCAACCAAGTACACTGGAAATGTACTACAATGGCAAAAATCGAGAACCCAGATTACATTGATCAAGGTCACCACACAATGGAGTAATAAATAATTCCATCTCTCCATCCACTAGGATTAGAAGGTTTACGTCTTGGCCTTTAGATATTAATGGGCACTCTATAACCTGGCTTGAATATGTTCATTGGTAAGATTGCATTACTTTTTTCCCTCACTTTACGACGATGTGATTTAACTAACATAGGACTTGACTTGAACAGGTTCACAATGTCTGATATTGTTATAATCATATACCACGGTGGTCCGCTTAAGAATCCCAATGCGAACAAGGGATTGCCATTTGAGGGGCCGGGTATGAAGACCTATTATGCCCAAGTTGATCGTAGGTTGAAACCCTTGATGAATTGAAGATGTTTGTCATGGAAGAGTTGTGTAAGAATCCTGATGCGTACAACATGCAAATTACTTATCGTATGCCAAATGAAATCATGAAGCACCGGATTAATTACAAGTATATGGTGATAGAAAAAGACAAACATGTGAAGATCATGTTTGACAAGTTGGAGAGTATAGCTGAAGTAAGTAACATTGAGTTGTACATACAGTTGGAGCCGCGTGCAGTATGGCAAGAGGATATCCAACAAACAACCACAAGCTTACAAGTTGCGATTCCGGATGCTCAATATGAGTATTCTACACATGTAGAGGATGATGATGTTCATGCCGCTGGAGATGATGATGATGATGATGACGACGACTATGTTGATGAGACTACTGCCGTTAACAATGATGATGACGATGATGATGACGATGACTGATGCGAACCTCAATCGACACGCTTTGAGACCCAACAAAAATATTGGAATATTTAACCCAGGAAAGCTAAAAATCAGATTTATGATATAAACCCTGACCCAACGTTTATAATCGAAACGCGAACCAAAAGTATAAATTGACCTTGACCCAATGATTATAAAGAATCACGAACCAAAGGTATAAAGTTTGAACGCCACAAGGAAGAATCCTTGATAAGTTCACAGTTCTTGAAGAACCAAAAGAGAGCAAAGCCTCACCTTTTCTGATTTTTATTCAATAATATTCTATGAAAAACGTTTACAAACTTAAGGGCCTATTTAAGGGCTCCATAAAACTTGACAGACAAGAAAATATATTCTAAAATAACTCCTAATTGATACCTTACCATATCTAGAATCAAATTTGACCTAAAAAGTATTAAATGCACCTAAAAACAAGGAATTAAATCACCTAAACCTAAAATAACGTTTTTGCATAAAAATACCAAAAATAATAAATTACAATAATTAAACAGTAAATTGTGTCCTACATCAGACCCCTCCACTTGAAACAAACTCGTCCTCGAGTTCATCTTTGAAATCTGAAATCTTCCGCTCCAAATAAACAAATACTTCGAATGCTTTAATGACTTGATCCGGTTGTGAAATTTGAATCCTTCATAAAGTGTAGCAGAAAATTTCTTCTCATCTACTTTCAATTTATTTGCAACATCAATCAACAAAGGGTTGATAATAAAATTAAAATTTTCTACTCCAAGAAAATCAACATATAGTATAGTCATCTTCAACAAATCAACTGAGACTTGAGGATTGTGAGTTGTGGACTCATCCTCATATTTGACCTCAATTGAATCTTCCATAATGTTCTCAATAATTACCATCTCTTTTTTTTTTTCAAGTTTTTTTTTTTTTTTTACTTTTTTTTTTTTTGGATGATAACAGGAAACAAAAGATAAAAGGATAGAAAACTGATTTTAGAACCTGTGCTCTGATACCAAATGATGCGAACCTCAATCGACACGCTTTGAGACCCAACAAAAATATTGGAATATTTAACCCACGAAAGCTAAAAATCAGATTTATGATATAAACCCTGACCCAACGTTTATAATCGAAACGCGAACCAAAGGTATAACTTGACCTTGACCCAATGATTATAAAGAATCACGAACCAAAGGTATAAAGTTTGAACGCCACAAGGAAGAATCCTTGATAAGTTCACAGTTCTTGAAGAACCAAAAGAGAGCAAAGCCTCACCTTTTCTGATTTTTATTCAATAATATTCTATGAAAAACGTTTACAAACTTAAGGGCCTATTTAAGGGCTCCATAAAACTTGACAGACAAGAAAATATATTCTAAAATAACTCCTAATTGATACCTTACCATATCTAGAATCAAATTTGACCTAAAAAGCATTAAATGCACCTAAAAACAAGGAATTAAATCACCTAAACCTAAAATAACGTTTTTGCATAAAAATACCAAAAATAATAAATTACAATAATTAAACAGTAAATTGTGTCCTACATCAACGACGACTATGTTGATGTGACGAGAATCGACAAGCATTCAAGGATCCATTGCAAGTTCCAGTTGGGCCTATTACAAAAACAAGATCCAAGAAGATCAAAGAAGCACTTAAAGGGCTGATTCAAGAGATTTGGGTTGATTCTAACGCAAGACATTCCAAGCTTGGCCCAAAGGAAGATGAAAGCGTAATAAATTTAATTCAAGCTATTTAGGGCTGATCTGGCTTAATTGGGAGTGATTTATGGCGTAAATTAATGGCTGATTGACTTTCCAGCTCTATATCAGTTAAGGCAGATTTTTTCCTATTTTGGATCTGTTAATTTCAGATCAAATCAACTTTTATTTAGGGTTTTATTATTTAGTACGTTTTTTAGGTATTTTCCTTGTTTTTAGGTGCATTTAATGCTTTTTAGGTCAAACTTGATTCCTGATATGGTAAGGTATCAATTAGGAGTTATTTTAGAATATATTTTCTTGTCTGTCAAGTTTTGTGGAGTCCTTAAATAGGCCCTGAAGTCTGTAAACGTTTTTTATAGAATATTATTGAATAAAAAATCAGAAAAGGTGAGGCTTTGCTCTCTTTTGGTTCTTCAAGAACTGTGAACTTATCAAGGATTCTTCCTTGTGGCATTCAAACTTTATACCTTTGGTTCGTGATTCTTTATAATCATTGGGTCAAAGTCAACTTATACCTTTGGTTCGCATTTCGATTATAAACGTTGGGTCAGGGTTTCTATCATAAATCTAATTTTTAGCTTTCCTGGGTTAAATATTCCAATATTCTTGTTGGGTCTCAAAGCGTGTCGATTGAGGTTCGCATCATGATGAGACTACTGTCGTTAACAATGATGATGACGATGATGATGACGACGATGTTGATGAGAATCTTGCCATTAACGGTGAAGATTTTGTCGATAAAGATGACTATGAAGACATGATTGACAGAGGGGACTTTCGGGACTTTGAGGACTTTGAGAGGGACATTGATGACGATGAGACATTGGACGGTGGTGAACCTGATGCAGACAATGTTATTAGTGTCCAAAACATTACAAACACAATCCCTGCCTACGCACCTCCTGCGTTGTCATTCTCTGCAAATACTTGGGAAAATATGGTTGATCCTTCGCATATTGAGATGCCATTTGTGTCTACTTGGAGAGAGGGGATGAATTTGTGCAAAGGGTTGACTTTTGCCAGTAAAGTGGAGGTGAAGCGCGTATTAACAATTTGTGCCCTCAAGGAAAACAAACACTTTAAGATCACTAGGTCGACGAGGAAAAATTTTTGTGCGAAATGCGTGCCTGAGTCATGCAAGTGGTATGTCTACGCAGTTATGAAGCCCGAGCTCCAAAATCTATGGATGGTCACCGTGTATGTGGGTCCTCACACGTGTATACCGACTGGGGTGCGAAATGATGGTAGAATGATGAGTTGTAATTTTATTGCAGCAGAATCCATAACAAGTTACATGAGGATCACACCACTCAAATTAAGCATCTCAGATCTCTGATAGAGGCGAAATATAATGGCCATAAGCCTTCTTACTACAAGGTATGGGATGCGAAACAAAAGGCGATTGCGCTTATGTTTGGAGATTGGGAAGAATCTTACCAAAGGCTGCAAAAGTTGCTAATGGCGTATATTGATCAGGACCCGACTACCCAGTTTTGCTATCGTGTCACACCCACCGATGAAGATCACACCGTATTGTTGCATTATGTGTTTTGGTCTTTCGGTCCATGCATATCAGGATTCAAATACTGCAAGCCGGTTATCAGTATTGATGGGACCCATTTGTATGGTAAATATCAGGGAAAGTTGTTGGTCGCAATGGCAACCGATGCTAACAACAAGGTATTCCCTCTCGCCTTTGCTGTTGTGGATTGTGAGTCAGGGTCCAGTTGGAGGTGGTTTTTACGATGCCTCAGAGAAACGATTGGCCACCTGATACTTGACAACGGCATTTGCATAATTTCTGATCGACATCTCGGTATCAAAAACGCCATTGCAAACTGGCCTAGAAGGGATGATGGAAAAGCAGGGGTATTTCATAGATATTGTCTTCGACATGTTGCTAGCAACTTCAACACCCATTTTCAGAACTCGACTCTAAAGTCAACGGCGTTGAAAGCGGGATATGCTAGTCAGGTAGTTAAATTTGCTACCATAATGGACTCCATTAAGCAGGTGGAAATTGAGGCCATTAGGAAGAAGAAGAAGGTGACGGGGAGGGATGGTAAGGAAAAGAATCAAGATTATCTTCCTTACACATACCTAATGAGCGAGGATGTGGACATGTGGACCCAGTCATACGATGGTGGGAGACGTTTTGGAGCAATGACAACCAATATATCAGAGTGTTTCAATGGTGTGCTGAAAGGTGCACGAGGCCTTCCTATTGCCGCGTTGGTTGAGCTCACTTGGAACAAACTTGTTCAATATTTCCACGACTGGCACAAAGAATACCATTATGAGTTGTCAGAGGGTAAGAAATGGAGTGAATATGCCTTATCCACATGGGATGGAAATAAGCGTAAATCTGAGAAACACTATCTCAAGCCATTTAGCAATGAAGAGCTGATATTTCAAGTAGTTACCCAACTCAACATGTGTAGCGCAAGAGGGGGAAACCACAGTTACGAAGTTCGGTTACGGGAAAAAACATGCAGTTGTGGGAAATGGCAAAATATAGGGATCCCGTGTTCACATGCAATTAGAGTATGTGACTATTTACATATTGATTCGACCACGTATATTCACCCATGTTATGGTTTGAACCATGCCCTTAACACTTATGAGCATGCATTTGTGGTTCCTAAGTCACAGTCATTATGGAGGGATCCCATGGGGCCAAAGTGGTTGCCTAATCCGGCATTGTTGCGGGCCAAAGGTCGACCGGTGAAGTCACGAATAAGGAATGAGATGGATGGAGTGAGGAATAAGGATCAAGAACCGGGATGGCGGAGGGAGGACGCAGATTTGATAGAGAGTCAACCCAAGCAGACATGTGGACTGTGTCATGCTTCCGGGCATAACCGCAGAAAATGTCCGCAGTCCCGTGGTGCTTCCACAAGCGGCCATGTTCCACACTAGGTAGGTTGGCAAAAAGTTATGCATCGGTTAAATAATTGTTGTTCATTCGATGTTTACCTAATGTTTACTATCTTGTCTCCTAACGTAAATACTCTATGTTTTTCAGGCATCCTTCCATGGACGACGTTTTTGTCATGCGGACCGCTGATCTTAGGAAAAGTGACTACGTTGTATTGGCTCTATGTGAACTTGTTGATTGTTGTTGAATGTACTTGTAATTCTCTATCCAATGTACCTCTATGAAGATTGTGATTTGAGTAGTATGGTTAGAATTGCAAATTAAGCGTGGTTGGACATGTTTAGAATGGTGATATATTGAGAATGACTTTTGTTGTGATTTGAGTGCATTTACATTGTAAAACTATGCCTGAAACAGAGCATTTTCTGCTGAGAAAAAAAAATTTTCCCCAGTGAAAATTGAGTTTTAGATACTCGAGTTCCACTGGGAAAATTTTTTTGAAACAGAGCATTGCTCTCTGCCTGAAACAGAGCATTGCTCTCTGCCTGAAACAGAGCATGCTCCTGCTGGGAAAAAAAAAATTTGCCTAGTGAAAATCGAGTTTTAGAGACTCGAGTTCCACTGGGCAAATTTTTTTGAAACAGGGCATGCCTCTCTGCCTGAAACAGAGCATGCTCCTGCTGGGGAAAAAAAAATTTGCCCAGTGAAAATCGAGTTTTAGAGACTCGAGTTCCATTGGGCAAATTTTTTTGAAACAGGGCATGCCTCTCTGCCTGAAACAGAGCATGCTCCTGCTGGGGAAAAAAAAATTTGCCCAGTGGAAATCGAGTTTTAGAGACTCGAGTTCCTTGGGAATCTCGATTCTTTAATACTCGAGTTGTAGTGGAAAATAAAATCGGTCCATTTGGTCTAATTTGGTCTAATTTGGTCTGATTTGGTCTAATTTGGTCCATTCAGTCCACTTTGTTCCATTTTGGTCAGTTTCGATCCATCTTTGTGTACTTACATATATAATTGGAGACAACAAGTTTAGGTTGAGAGCCCTTATTCTAAATCTAAATTTATTAAAACAAATTCTCGAGTTTGGGGGTCAGCTGTCCACCATTGCTACACTGATATTTGCAGTGCTACATGTGCTGCTCAATAGCTCGGCACTGTTGAACCCTATCTAGTCATATCATTCACACTCACGTCAACACAGATCTGCATCCTTTTGCAATGCACTGTTTTCAAGGATGCAGAAGACCCCTGAAAAGTTTATGATGCATTTAACACAACTCGGTATTGTCTTGTCAAGTTCATGTCAGATGAAACACAAGCATGCTAAATACTCTTCACATGAATACTGTTCAGCTGAATAGTCATGGCAGTACACTGCAACTACTGCCCAGAATAAGAGAATCTCACTATGACATTGGGAACATTTGAACAAAAAATTCGTATCGTGGTTTTCCAGCCTGTATTGACATGACAAGCCTGAATATGTTAAATTTTATTATTGAATACACAGTGGAATGAGGTTATAAATGTACCACAATTCTTTTCTTATTCCTACACCACTAACTTTGTAGGTTGAGTAAGCTATGAGTCACAACGCCTCAACATCATCTCGTACACGTAGAAACAAGTTTCAATCTACTTCAACAAATGAATTATCACAAGTTCCAGCAGATCAACAACTACAAACATACACAGACCACTATGGAGGGAAATGGGTTGGAAAGAAGAGAGATTTCGTTAATATGCCAATATACACGTACGAGAGTCTTGGAAGCGTTGGCCACATCATGGTCGGCAAACCTACAAAACTAAGTACAGATACCACCGCAATGGAGTTCATCGTAGCAGAACCACCATGGTCAACCCTATACGAGAAGAGGTGTGAGTTGGAGGTGTATTGTCGATGGCACGGGTTACGAGTTCCTAAGGCATGCTCAGCCGAGTTACCTAGAGATGAGCCTGCCAACATACTTGCTCGCCTTGAACAAGAGAACAATCAAATGCAAAGGCGGCTAGACCGTTTTCATGCAGTCCAAAAAGCTAGGAAGCATCTAAAGGGGAAGGCGCAAGAGCAAGCCATGAAGTCTATTAATGAAATTACTGCGTTAGATGATGAAAGTGACATTTCAGACTTCTCAGATTCAAGCAATGATGACTTCCAAAAATTTCTACCTATGAACATTCAACGTTGTTGTTGATGTCTACACGTTTTGTGCAATACAAAATGTTGTTGATCGTGAGGGCAAATGATCCTATTGTACGTGCACCTTTTGCAAATCTAAAGATGAATTGTTCATTACTTTTGGCTAAGTTTATAGGAAATCACTTGCTCATTTTTTCCCTGTTGTGAGTTGTTGGTATGTTATGAAAAGGTGTAGTTGTATTAGTGTTTGCAAGAATCATAAGTGCTTGGTGAAAATTATGGTCTAAACTCAATATTCCGTGAGTAAAACTCGCTTTTCTAACGTAATACTGAATGTCATTATTTACATTTACGGTGGGATTCACCGTTAATGCGAGAAGAAGAGGGCTTGAGAGTTGGGACTTGGGAGTGTCATTTAGCAGAAGCTGTGCTCCACAAGTTTGACAAATTCTTTGAAATCAATTCGTCCATCTCCATTGTCATCAAAGACTCTGATCATCCTTTGGCATTCCACTTCCAAAGGTTCCATGAGCCCCACTGAACAGATCTAACATTTGAAACAACTAAACCACCGAGCTTTTTTTCTCAAATCAAATAATTTCCTACACGTCACGCCTTAACTCTCTGCTTTTGTTTCTTTTTTTTCTTTTTCTTTTTCTTGTAATTAATTAATTTTATCTACCGACGTATTGTACTCGACTTTCAAGAGACAATGCAATCTAAGCTGGTACACTGAATATATTATAGATTTTGTTGATGTATGCCTTAAACATACAATAATTTATCAATTTTAGAAAAAAAAATTTTGACAAATTGAAAAAGTTTTGACAGCTTTTTCAATTATCGAGAAAAAATTTTCAAAAATAAATGGGTTAACCTGTGTCCTAAGAATACACATTAACCGGACTGAACTTTAATTACTGTGAATAAATGTTTTATAATGAAATAATTAAATTTATTCATTAATTTGGTTGTGAGTTGTAATATTAGAATAAAGTTTATGATTTATTTTAGGAAATATCTCATTCATACAATTATTATTACAGCTAAGAAAAACAGAGGATTTCTAGATTGCAACAATATGATTCCCAGGTAAACATCATAAGAAATATATTTAAATGTACTTGGTAAAATTGTGCTTTCTCACATAGGCCTAATACATAAGAAGCATTCCAGTCAATCTCAGGCACTACTTCTAGAAGGGCAAGCACCTGCTTCTCCCTTCTTGTTGAAGTTATGTGATGAGAGGAAACACTAGTTGGAAAATTATTTTGTGATGTCAAGTATTCTAAAATCTGACTCAGGACACTTTTTGAGACATTAGCTCTTTCACATGCAACATAACATGCTATAAACTCAAACATATGGCCTATGTCTGTCTTAGAAGGCCATTGTTCGACCAATCCACTGACATCTTCACTATCTGACCTCTGTCTGGGAAATGTCCCTATTAAGCATACAAATAAGAGAGTTCACTGTATCTTGGTGTGAAAATCTCACTAATCATTATGTAGCAATAGTAGTGTTAAAAACTGAAGCTGATTTAGCAAGTTTTTACTCCTGGCTCAAAGTCAATTGCTAATAAAATTCAAAGCTCAAAGTAGGATTCCAAATATTCGAAAAAAAGATATGGAACTTCCGAAAAGACCTATAGTCAGATAAGTGAAGGTGAAAGTGGAATACAGACATATACAACAGAATAAAGAACTAGATAAGAAAGAGTTATAGACCTAGGAAAATGCGGCTCCCCACAAAATTTATTTGCTTCATGATAAGACTGTCGATTTTTCATGACTAACATTTATTCCACAAAATAAAATAAATTTTAGAAACACAAAAAGAAAAGGACCCAACATTTGAGGATATTTTGAACAAGATTTTAGTTAATTAGGTTTGAAATCATTCCCACTAATGCAGTGGAGAATAATGTTATGATGGAATGAGACTCACATTTGAACTCTTTTGGGATGAACAAAATATTACCTAGTACATCAAGAAATACAAAAGCAAGTTTTAGATTATACCATCTATGTTCACAAATTTAAAATCCGCAAGCAGAAAAGGAATGCATTAGATTTTCTTTATTATAGGAAGAAATATCTGTACATTTTTCCTCTCCCCCTGAACAAATATGTAGTCAAAGAAAATTTTAGATCATCTCTTGTAAAAATCATTGGACTTTTAACATCACGCGAAAAATTAGAATAAAAAGCAGAAGCAAATAATTCCGATGCTCTTCAGTTTCTCAAGTTAATGGTCAAATGGGGAGTGAAACTTGGATATCTGCAGCTTGAACAATTCATGGAATATGCAACTTTATCAGTGATAGAGAACAGTAATGTACTGGCACTGCAATAAAAATCTCAGTGATTGAAGAAAGGATAAAATTTGCAATGAGGCATCTATTGAGGAAGCAAGGTTGCTGATGCCAAAGTAGACAGTCTTCTGTTGAAATGCATTGATTGCATAATCAACCTGAAAATGACCAAACTGAGATTTAAACCGAAGACCATATCCAAGCCCCAACCCACATCCTGGTTTGCCCTGCCTCAGTGCTGGATTTCCTGAAACTCTCATACAAAATTGAGTTATTGATGAGATAATCACATGAGAATGAGTCTAAAGAAATACACCATAATAGATGAGACAAGCAGATTGCCAATCATGTTAAAAAGCAAGCTAGGCTGATAAAGAGATATGAGTCAGGAAGACAAAGTGAAAATGTCGAGACTTCGTTGGGCTGACAATATAAAGACATAATACCTTGGCTTGAAAACCACGAAACCCTAGATCAAAATGGATGATTGATTTTTTTTTTTCTTTAAAAAAAAGGAGAGGAAGAAGAAGAAGATATAGGAGAACAAGCTTTATTTGTACTCAAAAGAATTCTAGTCCTTTGGTCTTTCAAAAGGTAGCACACTGTGTATATATATATTATTTTATATATAAGTAAAAAATGATTTTATTAAATAAGGTAGCACACATGTTTCACCAAGTGGTGCATGCACAGAACCCACATCTTTAGCTGCCTCATGAGGCCCTGATCACATTAGAGCAGATTTGTGGTGAGGAATCAGCAATTTCATTGCTCCAATTGGCAAAATAGTTTTCATGAAATCTAAACACTGTTTCACAACGGAGCTCATCAGGACTGGGTTGCTCTTATTTTTAGAAACCTGCAGCTGATTTGAGTTCTTGATCCAGCAAAATAGACTAAAAACATAATATAATTCCTTCATGAAATGCTGGGGATTATGGAAAAATTGGAACAAGAGTGAAGAGAAATCAATAAATGACAAGTTTATATCTGGCCTTGGTTTCCATCTATCTTTTCAATGATATAATAAAGTTGTGCTCACACTAGATACTTGATCTTTTAATCCATGGCTTATATTTTTGAGTTGACTTTGTGCTAATGGGGCTTCCTTCCCAGTGAAAGCTTCTTATCTCAACCAGCTAGCTCTATAGATCCATATATTGTACTGGCCCAAGCCGAACACCAACCCAGGAACAGTGTTCCCAGTATTACAATTCATGGCACATTTTTAACATTAAGGAAGTGTGTTTAAACTTAAATCCTTAAGGGAATGCAAATCTGCAACTCACATTTTGAAACAGAGTGAAAGAATGGTAACTCACCTGGTAAAAATATGAAGAAGTTTTAAAATTAATTGTAGGTGATTCAACTGAAAGTATTTAGAAATAGCTTTTCTATTAAAAGATGTGAAGTTAGCATATGACCTTCCTAAGTTTTCTAACCATCATAGCAGACTCTGGACCAGCAATAACATAAATGAAAAATGGATGCACAAGAAAACAAGAAAAAAAGTATACAAATCTATCAAATAGACAGATTTTTACCCCATGCATCAATCTTACAGCAGATATCATGATTAACCAATTCAAACAAGACATTTGGTGACAGATCCAGTCTACAATGACAGTACCCTCTCATTACCTCAGGAAAAGAAATTTCTAAATTTTTTTTCCTGCAGCTAGGGAAATTGTCATCTCTCTGCTCTTTTATTTTTTTTTTCTCTTTATTCTTTAAACCAAATTAGGCTGAACACAGCCAAAAAGAAAATGCTTACCTTATGAGAATAGAAAATATAAAGATCAACAGTCATACAAGAAAAACCAAGGCCCCTGAGTTCTTAAGCCAAAAACAACCAAAAAGAAACATGGTTCTCTATGCAAACAAGGACCATCAAAAAACTGGTCACAGAAAAAAAAAAAAAAAAAAATCACGTCATTTGACTGCTCCTTCACCTGTGAAGGATGAGAGCAAAGGCCTCTGATGGATTGGTCCATTACTGATGTTAGAGGTCTTATTAAATTCCCTTTCACTTGAAGATCTTTATAGACAGATTTCAAACTCCTATTCTCTGACAGAAACTATTGTCCAGCAATAACAATTCATCACACTTTGAGTTAACTTGAAATAAAAAAATAAGTGAATTGAGTTTTTCCAGTTAGCATTTCTTGCAATTCATTAATGTTTTCAATGGGTTGTAAGTTAAGATCTCTGGTTTCCTAATATAGTTCCATCATAAGGAAGATGTAGCAACACTGTTCAAGGAATTGTGCCAATGAGCTATGGCTCAACTGGCACTTCCTTCTCTCATAATAATGGATGGAAGGTGAGGTCAATGGTTCAAGACCCACTAGGTGCATATGTAATTGACCAATAAAAAAAATTGTTAAAGGAATTGTCAAGTGACATCAATCATAAGTCATTACCATCATTCACTAGATGAATAACCATATAATTTTTTTTTTTTGGTAAGTAGATAAATAACGATATAATTGTGATGTATATATCAATATTAGATTAACATTTTGAAAATATACTCCAATACAGTGCATGAAAACTTCCAAGAGAAACTGTTTAATCTATCATACATGAGAAAAGCCTTATATTTAGTAACCCATATATCAACCTAAGATTAACAATATGCCAATGGTCCCTGGACCAAGTTTAGTTATTATTGAATCTTTGTATTTAGCTTCTTTACTTTTGGAAGTTGTTAGTTCAGTTTTGATTAAGCTTTCCTAAAATAGGGGTAAGTTCAGTAATTTCCGGATTTTCTAGAATAGGCTGTAATGTGCATACCAAAGGCCCATGAATCTTATTTTATGTTTTGGGTCCTTTTTCTATTCCGTTTATAAGTCCTTAATTACTTTTCTTTGTTATTAGGAATCTGATCTTTCTACGAAAAAAGGTCATTTAAAAAATTAGAAGCCCTGGTCTTTCTAGGAAAGGGATTGGTAATAGCCTATATAAAGGCTTCATGTAATTAGTAACACATATAGAGAGATTGGAATTAACAATATTACAATAGTGTAAATACCTTCTTTTTCCTAAGTGTTGATTACTTAGGAAACCTAGGTGTGATTGCCTAGGGTTTATCTTTCTTTTCTTCTTGTTCAATTTACTGTTTTAACTCGAAACAGCCAACAAATTCCCTCAAGATTCACTCAAATCCATTCTTTTTATTACCTGATCCTACATAATCCATCAAACATCAAACCCCATTCAACAATCCCAATTTAGTGCTGTATTTAAAAGATCCTACATCAAAACCAATATTAGAGCCTACTAAAGCTTCTGTCCTGTGTCAATCTCCTTCCCCCACAAGTAACGGATTGAGGATAAGATCATAGGTTCGGTCCTATTCAAGCATGTCAGCTGTGTACTTTAAAAAATCAAAAAAGGGGGGAGGGGGGGGAGACCAACCTGCAAAGTCTGAATTGTCAAATCTCGCTGCTGTATCTGCATTTTTTGATCTTGCTCCAACTGTAATAGTTGAGCAACTTGATTTCTGAGCTGAGCATTTTGCTCCTTCTCAATTTTAAGTTTATCCACCAGCATAATATTCTCTGACTGCATCAAATAAGATAATGAAACGGTTCACTGACATGCTTAACTGAACAAGCAATATGATCTATCCTGACAGTAAAAGACCTTTTTTTTTTTTTTTTATAAGGACAGTAAAAGACCAATTTGGAACAGACTTTTCTGTTGAGCTAATTAAAACACCAATTACATAACCCCGGTGAAACAACATAATTAACAAATAAAATATAATTTCAAACGTTGTGACAAGCTAGAGATAAATTTAACTGCAAACTATTGGGCAAATAAATATAGTAAACGTCGCTTCAGAGCTAGTAAAAAGTGTAAAATTACCATTCAAATACCATATAAGTACCACTCAAACGTAAGAAGTTCACTCATATCTACATGACATACATTAAGAAATAAAAAGCAAGAGTATACAGCATCTTAACCATCCTGTACCAGCAGAAAACATGAAAAAGATTGCCCCATAGTAATATAGTTCCCAGTAAGAGTCTTGATGCTAATCAGTGAACAGGGTGGGAGGGGTTTTTTAGTTGCACCTTTTTTTGTACAGTGGGAGGGATGGCAGTAGGGTTCATTTCTGCCATGAGATGTGGTGCACAGAGACATACTGAAGAGTTTAGTTTACAAATCCTTCTCCTTGGCAGACAAGGACACTACAGTGGTAAACAAGATAGCTTGTCTGCAGGGGTTTTGCATAGGTGTCCTAATTTTTGAAATACCTCTACAAGATTGAGAGGTGCACACCATGTTAATTTATTTTGAGCTCTTGCAGGGAGCTAAGGTGCGGGGGGTTTGAGAAGATACATGAGGTTGGCAGCACAGTAGTACTAATTATTTGCGGTTAGCTTTTTAAAATAAGGCCTTTGTTGGCTGCCGCAGACATGTTGCTTGGAATGAAATTTGGTGAACTCACACTTCCACTGAGGAGCTTTTCATTGTTTGTATAGAAGCCCTCCAGAAAATCCTCAAGGGGGGTTATTAAAAGAAATTGGGATTAATGATACCTAGTGTAAAAGGAATGAGGAGTATGTAGATCATGTCTTACTACATGAGGTTAGCCTGAGGTTTCTGAGATTTAGCATGCAAAGTTTGATGAAAGAGGTTAGCCTGGAATGTGTTTATGTGGAGTATTATGCTGGAATAAGATAAACCTACAAAAGTATAGCATGGTTCACTCACCTTACCAAGCTCACTTTCCTGAAGAGCGTTTTTTATTTGCTTTTGGGATTTGTCATTCCCTATTCCACTTCCATTACTTAATCAAATTTTTCCTATTTTCTTTTCTGTAAGTGCTAGCTACTTAGGTGTTTGTGCCATTTGTACACTCCCCGCGTACATTGGTCGCATCTGCTTCAGTGCATTTTAGTAAAATTGCTTACCTATTCATAAACGTGTGTTGTGTGCGCACTAATTAGTAAGCCATATCCAACTTGGGATCCATTTAAGCAAACATACATGGCTGAATCAAAAAAGAGTATTTCCACTCCTGAAAACCTGATCCAACTGGTACGCAGACCTTCCACAAATTACTAACACTTTTCATCAAAATAGAGTGAAGGGGATATACGAGGCTAATCACCAAATAAGATTCAATAAGCTAACATGGGGGACAATGTAAAAACTTCATGTGAACATATAAATCATTATGGAAATGGAAAACTATACCAAAATCATGTAGTTACAAAACCTTTAAATCTGATTGCAGTGTGAGAGAAACTTTCCACGCCTTTTGAACTTCATTGAAGAGTAGGACAGACTGATCATTTGCATCTTTAAGAGCCTGTTTTAGTCCCAAAACCTCTTGTGTCAGATCTTGGATTTCTTTCCCCTTTTCATACAACTCTTTATGTGCACCATTTGCCTACAAGATTCATTACAAACTAAATGTTAGGAAGAAAATCTGTCAAAACTGTGATTTCTTTGGGAAGTACAGTGCACCAAAATGCATTGATTATATTTTGTGGACTTGGAATCTTTATTTGGGAGAGAAAATGAATCCTCTAATCAACCCCTAGCTTTAACTGTACAAGAGCTTCTTCTACATAACTATCTTTACATAAATTTTTTCTGTGGCACTTTTTTCTCTAAGATATAGGGTCCTTCCCCCCAAAAACCATAAAGTAGTAAATTAACTTTGTTAGACTCAACATTTATTTTGGGAGAAATCAGGTCCTCCAATCAACTCCTCACTTACAACCGTAAGGGAGTAGCTTCTCCTTTTATTTTTAAAACAAAAATCTCTTTGGACCATTTTTCTCTAGGCATGGGGTCCTTGCCACCCGGCAGCATTCTTAAGTTTTCATTCAGTGGTCATATGGGAGTTCATGGCACCCTACTGTTCATACCTCATTGTTATCACCCAAAGGCAGGTTAAAATTATCAAATCAAAACTAGTGCCACAAAGTTTCTCTCTACAGAATGAACAAGTTTATGAAAGCAAGGCATAAGCATTATCACCTACTCTTTAAGAATAGGAACTAACAACATCTCTCCATTTCTTAATCGTATCTCGATTGCCAAGGCTTAGCACAGCATTTCGGGCTCTGCTAGAGAAATTCAGAGATGATTATGTCTCAGACAAATTCTTTACATTGGGACTTATGTTAACAATCATCAAAGTTTTCGAACTTCCACCTACAGAAAGAATAAGATTTTATTTTTTTTTAAAAAGTAATAGTTGGTTAAGAATGAAAATTAAAAGCAGAGAACTTTTCACAAGACCAAAGAATAAAGATACCAAGAGCCTTGTAGCTCAAAATCATTGCTTGGTCTCCTTTATGAGTAAAACCAGGGTTCAAGTCCCACCTCCCCCACTCATTGTAACAATTGAATCATTAAAAAAGAATAATGATAATTCTATTAAAGATCACTGAAAAGAAGGGAGAATGAGAAGAAGAAAAGCCAGTGTGGTAGAGTTCCATATTTAAGCATGTGAATCTTAATGCGGACCAATCAGCCTCTGACGCAAGTACATTGTTAATGTCCATCTGGAGTAAAAAAAAACAACTAGCTGCATTTATAGAGCTGATAGTTGACAATCTCTTATGTGGGGATCTACTCACTATACTAATACAAGTACATGAACCTGAGGCCCGGAATATGTTCTCTATTTTTAAATTTTTTTTTTAAGATTGGTGTTTTCTTTATCACAATTCTCAGGCAAACCCAAGTGCTTCTGAGATGTAGTAGGAGAACTTTTGGGACGGTTTAATGTAACTTGACACAAATCCAATTGAATATGTTCTCTTTAGAGTTGTTTATAATACTACTCCCTCAGTTAAAACAAGAACATATCCAATATGACAGGTAGCATTAAGTTTGATTTAGTGAATTTGGCGCCTTATCCCAATAGGACCTGTAATAGACAAGTACTAGTTGGTTTATAAATTTAAGACTAGGGCATTCCCCTAGCTGCCCCTATATGCTTAGTTTATCCAGGAACCTTCCATCTAGTGAATAGGAAAGTTGGGTTTAGTACCATCAAAATCTCTGCTTATCGAGCGGCCATCATCACTTAAAGGACGAATATGCTGCATGGTTTGTAGTAATTAGTTACCATCCATGAACTTCAGACAGAAAACTGCAAATGAATGTAATACATGAAAATAGATGCCTAAAGGATACTGATTAGTTAATTAGAGAACAGCAGACCTCAAATTTTATGCTGGTTGTGCTGCTCCATTTGGTACTTGCTGGCTCATTCAGATCTAATCCATCTGCTAATCGAGACAAATTCACACCTCCGCTCCCTGAACGGGAGAAGTTGTCCATGGGGACACCATGGACCCCGATCTCAGGTGCAATGGAATGCTGATAAGTAAAAGAAATTAGAAATCTCAAAATGTATGCTGCAAATTTCCACTCAAACTAATATCTTTGTTTTAAATTTATTGATTGGTTTTTCTAAATGTAGGTCAAAGTGGTTCGGAAAGTCCCCATAAAGATCAATTCCAATTTGCAATATGTTTTTCCATCTTTCTCACCAACAAATAATAGTAATGAAGCAGAAATAAACCTGAATAACAAAGGACTGCTGAGCAAGCCATTCTGGTCTCGGCCTCCTATAAGCTATTAAGACATTTGAATCATAGAGCCCCTTGTCTAATGATACATCAAGCTTCTCACTTCCACCAAATAAGTTCGGATGTTTGATGTAAAGACTGCAATAAACAAACTGAACCCTTTATTTCGACAATGCCATAGTTCTCCATATGGTTAGAGAGCTAAGTAAAAGAAGTTAAATTCCTAATTTCAAATTTCACATTTTTTTGATTACCAGAAAAACATAAAAAGAAAACCAGCTAAAAACAAAGCCAAATTTTGATTTCAACAAAGTTGAGTGAAGCTTTTTATTCCCTTACGCCAAACAAGTGAGGAAAAAAAAAGTTTCAACTTTTATATATCTTCTCTTTCCCTTCATTTATCATCTCTTTTAAAATTTAATGAACCCATATAAATCCAAAAAACAAGAAAGCACCATCTAGAGAATGTTGACCCAAAATAACAAAAATCAGAACCTTACCTTCCAATTACCAGAGAAAGAGGACTGCCAGTGCTCCTGTTAGAAGGAATTAGAGTGAGAGAGAGAGAGAGAGAGAAATCAATTACTGGGTAAGGAAGAAAAAGATAAACAAAGCATGAATTGAGCAAGAACCTGAAAGGAGTAAGCATCAAAGAAGCACATAGCTTGTGAGTGAGGTCAACATTTACATCAATCTTGGCTGTCACACACACACACACCCCACAAAATCAAAATGGGCACATTACTCATCATAAACACTGGTTTAGAAATCAACTGCAACCATATATTTACTGAGAAACCAGCCAATGACCACTAAACACACATCATGATCATGATTTCCTATACCATAAAGAGGACATTATTATTTTATAATAAATTTAAACCAATGAAAGGGGCTCAAAATATTACCAATGAAAGGGGCTTTACATCCCGAGACTTAGACATTACCTCTGTAACAAACCTCTTTTTCAAGGTTCACCAATTTTGCGTTTTTTAACCCTCGTGTAATGTTTGGGCGGGGGAGGAGGCTGCGGGGCATCATCCTTAGGCTCATCATCGTGCTGCAAAGACATTAGATGCATTCAATCAATATTTGGTGAAATGATAAGGTGTGTGAACTGCAAAATAGGCCTATACATCGTAATTAATGGTATTGTACCATAGAGCTGCCTTTGTGTCCTATTTTGTGTCCATCTGTCCCACAAGTGGGAGCTCTTCTAGCACGTTGCGGTCAACCTTGTGGGGGTGAGGGCTGATGAAGGAGATGCTCGTCCGGTACATCAGTATCTGGCTGAAGAGTATCAATCCCAACTGGAGGTCCTAGAGGGTCAGATGAGGATGGGGTAGGTGGGTAATGATGCTCTGTGTACAGGCCAGGAGTGGGGATCATTGTCATGGGTTCAGTACGGGGTGGGTCTATGGGCAAAGTGGGTGCACTGGAGCTGGTGGATGGGTTTGAGGGTGTCTCGGGGTGCATAGGAGGGGTCAACTGAGAATGAATACCGAGATCGAAACTGGGCTGTGAAGGTGGGGTGGGTGAAGGGACCTCGGGCTGAGGAGATGCATCTACCATGGGTGGAGGGACCTCAGGCTGGAGAGATGCGTGCGGGATGGGTGCAGGTATCTCAGGACTACTTACAACCCGAGCGGTTGTTGCACACCGACCACGGCCCCTAGCTGCACTTGTCCTTCGGCTTGCTGTAGCAGGCCGACCATGGCCCCTAGTTGCACTTGTGCTTGGGCTTGCTGTAGCAGGCCCACCACGGCCCCTAGCTGCAGTAGCACGGGTCAGTGTACGTACAGGTGCTGCGCTTGTGCTTGGGGTTGCAATATCTGCTGATTTAGTCTCATGCCCATTGTTTGCCTCTTCATTTGGTGTAGGACCACCACCAAGCCCAGCCAGATCATTTAGGACGCGTCGGACATGGTTGTGGGCTCGGCTGCTTACAGGAAGCATCTCCAACAGCGCTAAATGGCTTTCAATCTGAAACCGAGAAAGAACCAGTACAATTAGATTTGAGACATTTACGTATCAATTGTAGAATGGATAATATAGTACTTATTAATCTACCCAAATACTCAACTAAGATATATCTAATTAGAACACATTACCGATATATCTAATTTTGCGCTGTTGCGGTCGACATACTTTCGAGTGACTGGACGGTACCAGCAGTAATAGTCATGATCGCAAGGCATCTCACCAGTCTGAGGAGGTGCATGGCAAAGTCGTTGTCGTCTCTCATCCCATGTAAGGATATACGGTCCATGCTCCTCCCTCCAATTCTTCTCCACCTTCCCATGCAAGTCTATTCTATGCAGTCTTTCATCGTACACAACATGGTCGGGCCGCTCTTGCGCCAACCCAAACTGACGAAGGACACGATCTGGGTGGTGTATCTCTACTATGCAAAAACACACAAGTGGCACCCTTGCCGTCCACGTATCCCTCCCTGCAACGTAAAAGTCAGGAAGGTGGCCGAAGTCTGCCTCGTATGGCTGCCACACAATCTACAATAGAAACAAAAAACAATTATCATAACATCAAGTTTATTAAAACAAGGGAGAATACATAGATAAAGGGAAAAACAAAAATTAAAACAGAAGATGTGTTAAAGGATGAAACAATCATATTCTTAAGGAAAATTAACATAACCAAACAGAATTTTTGTTTGCCATACTTGGTCCGGCTGAATTCTAACTAATTGCTCGCGATAGTGGATCAAGGCCATGCCGGATGGCCTACTCTTCGAGCTTGGCACCCGCACCCACCTACAGTTAGAAGCGAATAACATAAGATAAGATAATACCCATGTTATAGTTACTAAGAAGAGTACATTGCACACACAATATTAGAAAAATACTTACTTAAATGCAAGTGGAGCATATGGCCATGGGCCATAATCACATCCAGGTGGGGGCTCTATCCTCGGGCACAAGAATGGCAACCTTGCCCATGCCCAATACTGGACCAATGTGCACGCCCCACCAATCTTCGATGCCCCTTTCTCGCTTGCCCGACACAACTCTCTATACAACCAGGCCAAGCAACCACTACCCCAACTATACTGTGGCGGATCACGAAGGTCACGCAGGAACGCCAAGAACATCAAATGCACCCTATCTCCCGACTTGTCCATGAAAAGCTTATCCCCTAGCAATGCTAAAATATAGCACCGAGCATACTGGTGTATCCGCATCTCCGTTGCGTCATGAGGCAGTGGCACTGCAATGGCGTGAACAAGGCGGCTGATGAGAATTCTTTGCCCCACCAAAGTTTTGTTGTCATTCGCCGGAGTAAAACCAAGCAACTCCATGCACAGATCTCGCCAATCCCCATCCACCACAGCAGTCGGCCCAACCAAGACCTCACCGTCTATAGGAAGTCCGAAAATGACCTCCACATCTTGTAGGGTGATTGACATCTCACCATGTGGAAGATGGAACGTATGCGTTTCCGGCCGCCATCGCTCAACTAGGGCCGAAATTAGGCAATGATCTATCTCTCTGGAAGGGGCCCTAAACAATCCTTCCAGCCTTAGCAACTTGATAATGTCAATCACCCGATTATCTCCCATCTGAATGCTTGCCATCTCCTTAGTGCGACCACGGCATGTAAGTGGGCCCGGGTCCTGCAAAATCCATAAAAATTATAGCGGTTGTTACAACTACAAATTGTGTTTTGAAAGAACTTGCTAACTAAAAGTCAAAGACAACGTAAAAATTAAAGCGATTGTTAGAACTAGATATTTTACCTCGCCATTCCAAATGTCCTCTGATCGATGATATCGTTGTCGCATCAACAATGACTCGTCAAGTGGACCAGGGTGCAAGATCTGTGGCTCGTCATCAATCCGAGGCTCCATACTGCAAACATTCAGATACTCAAAATGTGACTAAACATGAGATAGATCCCCATTCAAAATAAGACTATATATTGCAACATCTCAAAATGGAATACAGAAAAAACTAGTTGGGACAAAGGGAGGAATGATTTAAATGGGAATGCTAAAACAAGAGTTTTTGGATACTTATAATTGAAATGTGTTTTGATGTTATGATGCCCTTGAAACTCAAACTCTGTTTTATGACACCAATGCACCCATTTGTATACCGGAAAACCAAGCTCAACATGATGAACTGAATAGATTAAGGTGATTGTCAAATTGTTAAGGTAAAGTTTAAATCCAAAGAGATTTGTTTAATCTTCTGAAGACAGCTGATGAGAATCAACAAGCATTCAAGGATCCATTGCATGTTCCAGTTGGGCCTATTACAAGAGCAAGATCCATGAAGATCCAAGAAGCACTTAATGGGCTGATTCAAGAGATTTGGGCTGATTCTAACGTAGGATGTTCCAAGTTTGGCCCAAAGGAAGATGAAAGTGTAGTAAATTTAATTCAAGCTATTTAGGGCTGATCTGACTTAATTGGGAGTGATTTATGGCATGAATTAATGGCTGATTGACTTTCCAGCTCTGTATCAGTTAAGGCAGATTTTTTCCTATTTTGGATCTGCTAATTTCAGACCAAATCAACTTTTATTTAGGGTTTTATTATTTAGTACGTTTTTTAGGTATTTTCCTTGTTTTTAGGTGCATTTAATGCTTTTTAGGTCAAACTTGATTCCTGATATGGTAAGGTATCAATTAGGAGTTATTTTAGAATATATTTTCTTGTCTGTCAAGTTTTGTGGAGTCCTTAAATAGGCCCTGAAGTCTGTAAACGTTTTTTGAAGAATATTGTTGAATAAAATTCAGAAAAGGTGAGGCTTTGCTCTCTTTTGGTTCTTCAAGAACTGTGAACTTATCAAGGATTCTTCCTTGTGGCGTTCAAACTTTATACCTTTGGTTCGTGATTCTTTATAATCATTGGGTCAAGGTCAATTTATACCTTTGGTTCGCGTTTCGATTATAAACGTTGGGTCAGGGTTTCTATCATAAATCTGATTTTTAGCTTTCCTGGGTTAAATATTCCAATATTTTTGTTGGGTCTCAAAGCGTGTCGATTGAGGTTCGCATCATTTGGTATCAGAGCACAGGTTCTAAAATCAGTTTTCTATCCCTTTATCTTTTGTTTCCTGGTTATCATCCTATCCTGTTTCTGTTGTGTTCTTCATTCATCGTTCTTATTTTTTTGTTTTTGTTGAAGTGCACTAGGTTAAAATCGTGCACCCAGTTCCCAAAAAAAAAAAAAAACGTGAAAAAAAAAGACATCTGAAAGGAAATAGCAAAAAAAAAAAAAAAAAATTTGTTTGTAGTTTCAGTTCTCTCAGACCAAAATATTGTTTTCTTTTGTCTTCTTCCTTTGATTTGGTATTTCTTCCTTTGATTTAGTGTTTCGTTCATATTTTCTTGCCATTGGTATTTGTTTTAACACTACAAGTTGAATTTCTTGATCAAGTTTATTAGTTCATTGCAGAACTGAAAAGGCGAAGCTACGAGTGGAAAAAGGCAAGAGAGTGTGAGGCTAATATCGGGAAAAAGCCAATTTAAGAGTGAAACACGAGTG
>NC_134016.1:18850889-18860889 GCF_040712315.1 Castanea sativa | reverse complement strand
ACGAAATTCTTTAAAAGCATAAAGGGGTACAACCCATGTAGTCAGAACCATACAAAAGATATGCCAAAATCAAGTTAATAAAAATATCAAGAAATTCAAACAAGTTAGAAAAAGAAAGACAGTGACGAGCTGCTAAGCAGTCTAATAAGTTCTTCAATGGCAATATCTTCTACTCTACAATTGTTTCCTCACAAAGATGAAACTATGTGCCGTACTCTCCAAATACACCGCATAATGCATAAAGGGATGACATTCCATATGCCTGCATGACAATGCCTGCCAAAACGTCCCTTCCAGCAATTGAACATATCTGCCACCCCATCTAGGCATGACCCATTGTACCCCACACATATACAAGATCATTTCACAAAATTGAGTGGGATGGAGATGGGAAATGCACAAATTCTAAATCTATTGAAAAAAAAAAAAAAAAGGAATCTTTGAGGCAAAGGTTTGGCATTTGTGAGCTCTTGAAATTGGTTGAGATGATACAGAATGAGCAAGTCTAATGACAAAACAAATTTCACAGCTTCTAAGATGGCAAGTTGTGATGGGTGTACCATAAAAGTAACAACAATGCTAAAGACAAAAAAAATTTCAGCATTTCTGAAATTTTTGTGAAAAAATTTGCATCCATATCACTTGAAAGTAGGGAATTTTTTTATACAGTATGGAATTAGTTCTACACTTGAAAGCATTAGTCTTTGGTGCTTCATGCCAATGATTTTCTCGGCCCGTTTATTTTCTGGAGAATGACTGCAAGTCCTATTATAGCAGTTTATAGATCGTCGGCAGAAAATCAACTGTGTTGGGTTCTAAAATATTGGTCAAATCATCTATACTATAATCCCACAAAGACAACCTTTCTACTCCATTCCATATTCTTAATCCGCGTTCTTCATCTGACTCAGCATCTCTTTTGATGAATATGCCAGCAACCCAAATCATACAACAAGTAACAAACCAAATTCGTCTAACTTAAATCTTACACTAACAAGAAAAACTAAAGCACTAACAACAGACATTATCAAATACAAACACTTGGCAAAACCCAAATGGAATAATTATTTAAAAAGCTCAAAAACATACCTGCAAACTTCCGTTGGTAGGGACAAAAGGGATTTTGAAGGATCGCCTGAAGCCGGTTGTGAGGAAAGAGGAGACCGTTTGAGGGTGAGGGTGATTTCCGTTGAACGCCGAGGGGTTGAGGGTGAAAGTGTTTGAATTTTGAGTGAGAGTGTTTCGGAGAGAGCGTTTGAGAGATTGAGAGAGTGTGAGTATTTGAGTGAGGTTGAGAGAGTGTGATTGTTTCAGCGAGGGGTTTGAAATGGGCGTGTGTAGATTTCGAGTCTTATAAACTCGATTTCTACGTGGCTACACGTGGAAAATTTGTCCACGTAATGGTATTGCTGAACACTCAAATCGAGTTTTAAAAGCTCGATTTTTTCTTGGATCTCGAGTTTATAAAACTCGAGATGCTAGTTTCCTACATTCTTTTGCACAGTGACAACTAACGAAAATGTTAGATATCTAATGGTAAATAGCAACAAAATTCTGTGTCCTACTATTATTGGTTAGTCTTGCCAAATAAATGTGCTGACGTGGAGAGAGTGTCTGGAAGTAAAAAAAAAATAGGAAGTTTATTTATTAGTCCAGCGAATTGGAACTGATTGAATAAAAAAAGTTGAAGGAAAATGGATTTGGAATCGGTGAGGAGATACTTGGAGAAGGGAGGAGGTGAGGATGAAGACAAGAACGCATCCACGATTAATGGATTGCCTCTCAGGTTCTTTGAACGCTTCATCATGCAAGACCTTCGTGTCGATCTCATTGAACCTGGTCGTCTCATCTGTACCTTCAAAGTCCCACAGCGTTTACTGGTTCTACCCATCTCTCTCTCTCTCTTTCTCTCTCTCTCTTTATAGCATTCACATTCTCTAGTTATTGAGTAATTCAATGCCGACCTATTTCATTGTATGACAAAACAAGTACAACCTTAGTTTCTGTATGTGAAAAATTATTCAAAATTAGACCATTGATTGCTGAAAATTTTTGGGAAAAACAACAGAAAATGGAGGGTCTATTCTAACCCAATTATATGTATTCTTTAATCTTTATGTGGGTTTCATAATAGTTTTTTATTTATTTATGAGAAAATTGTTTCTGATAATGGGTTTTCTTGTTTTGGTGACTATGTTGTTGTGAAGAACGCTGGTAATTTTTTACATGGTGGAGCGACGGCAACGCTGGTGGACTTGGTTGGTTCAGCTGTGATATTCAGTGTTGGAGCTCCAGCTACCGGAGTTTCGGTGGAGATTAATGTTTCATACTTGGATGCTGCTTATGCTGATGTGAGTATATCTCCTACTCTAGTTCTTGTAAATCTCTTGTCTTTAATTATTCTACTTGTCTCAAAGAGCCTTGTATCTCAATTGGTTGAAACTTGTTTTCAATGGAGACATCAACAATTCCAATTCCTTCTCTGCTATTCTACTTGTTTTTTTTTTTTCCCATATATAGTAAACACCATTACAATTTTTTTTTTTCTTTACAAAT
Source organism: Castanea sativa (assembly GCF_040712315.1). Lineage (NCBI taxonomy): Eukaryota > Viridiplantae > Streptophyta > Magnoliopsida > Fagales > Fagaceae > Castanea > Castanea sativa. Next base: position 18,858,333 of record NC_134016.1, on the reverse strand, counting down.
CTATACTAATTTTTAATAAGTAAATTATTTGTTTCATTTTTTAAACTTGTAAATATTAGATTTACCAACCTTGTATTGTTAACAATTGTATATAATTTTTACTATGAAATGAGCTATTAGATTATCAATAACTTACACATACTAATTTGATATCTTAGGAGCTTATTTACAATCTTACACAATCTAATATTAAGTTTATCTAAGTTTATTTTATATATGTATACATATAAACATATAGTATTATACATATTTAAATCGAGTCTCATACTCACAAGCTTCTTCACAAATACATTATTATGTTTGGGCTTGGCTAGTAGAAAAGTTGAACCTAAACTTGGACTTGAGATTGGCTCATTTGTGAAATATATGAACATAAACAAGCTTTTTCCACGAGTCAAGCCTAAGTTGTTCATAACGGCTTAGATCATTTATAGCCCTAAATGCATCTTATGCATATTTGTATTAATAGTAGTCTAATTATTTTCAGTTTAGTTTGCATCTTTGCCTAATCATTTTTGCTGCATTATCATGAGTGCATTTTGGTTAGATCTATTAACGAAGTATGTAATGAAGTCTTCATCACACTTGATTTACCATGCATTTGCCTATTCTCTTTATTTTTCTCTATTTTTCTTCCTTGACATTTGAAGACTTTATTTGTAAAAGTGGAAACTGTTCTCTAATATTGATTAAAATTGAAAGTTTGTCTGAATCACTTTTATTTCAGATACTTGTTTAAGACATTGATTTTGAAATGAAAGCTTAGTTTCTTAAAAGCTATGGGGATTTCCTAGCGAGCCTAAGAATCTATGGCAAGAGGTGTTCTTAAGCAAATTTGGGATGCAAAAGAACAAGGTTTCATCCCTCCTTCGGAGGGACACAACATATCCCTGGAAATTCATTTCTTTAATTCTCTGACGTTTCTTCTCTAAAATAAATTTCCCTCTTAAGTGATTCCGGACTAGTGATTGCCAAGTTATCAAGTCTGTTTACTCTTACTTTTTCAACTTAATGCTTTCAGCGTTGATAATGCTCCCCTCCAACAAAAGTCTCCAGTATTTACTCTCTTTTTTATTTTTTTTTTTATTTTTTATGATAGGTAAGAAAAATGTATATTCAAAAAACTGGTAGATGCAAAATAGCACCAGCATATCAAAAGAACAAAAAAGATGGAAAAACAAAAACATAAAAAGGCATTAATTACAAAGAAGAAGAGAGCTAAGGAATAGAGGAAGAGAGTCACTTGATATGAGTCCCCAAGCCCTAACCCAATCAAAAAGGGAACTAGAAAAGAGAGCAAGCAGTTGGTCCTCGGATCTATCCAAATTCTCAAACGTCCACCGATTGCGTTCCCTCCAAATACACCACATCAAACACAACGGAATTAAGTTCCAAATGTAAGATGAATGCTTCCCCAACCAATTCCACCAACTAAATAGAAAATCTGACACCGTACATGAGGGAACCCATGAAATCCCAAAAATTCTAAAGACAAAGCACCATAGCCAATAAGCCTTTCCACAATGTAACAACAAATGATCCACTGTCTCACCACAACGACGACACATAATGCACTAGTCAACAATGTCAAAGCCCCTAAGCCGCAAGTTATCTCCCGTGAGGATCCTATCCCATGTGGCTGTCCAAACAAAGAAAGAGACACACCGGGATGCCTTAACCTTCCAAATACCTTTCCATGGAAAAACATCGGAAGAAGAGCCATGTAACTTATGATAATATGAGTGGATAATAAAATCCCTGTTTTTTGTCAACTTCCATCTCAAATGATCACCACCATCAGTCACTGAAGGTAAATTGGATGTCAAGAATCGAAAGAAATTATCCACCACATCTGCCTCCCAATCATTAGGACCCCGAATGAAATGAACATCCTAAATTCTCCTATCCCCTGCTCCTTGACATATCAAAGATGATTTGGAAGCCTTTATGTTTGCAGAAAAATTGTACAAGACTGGAAAAGCCAAATGGAGAGGAAGATCTCTACACCACCTGTCTGTCCATAATTTCACTCTATCCCCCACCCCAACCTTATACTGGACATTTTTGTTAAAAACTTCCCAACCCATCCGGATACTTCTCCACAAACCACACCCATGAACACCCCCACCTCCCCCCCCCCCCCCCCCCCCCCCAATCTTCCCCAAATTTCAAAGCTACCACCCTCCTCCAAAGCCTATTCTTCTCGATCCCAAAATGCCAAAGCCACTTTCCTAGTAAGGCTTTATTGAAAGTTGTCAATTTCCTCCATTAGTAATAGGCATACACACCTTATCCCAACCCAATAAATTTGTCTTAGGGTCACCTCACAGGAAGTCCCTTTGCAGCTTCTCAATTTTGTTTGCCACATGTGTAGAAATGGTGAACAGAGATAAAAAATAAAAGTGGGGAAGCTAGATAGCGTACTTTTAAGCAATGTCAGCCTACCACCTATCGACAAATACAACTTCTTCCACCCTGCTAACTTCAGTTCAATTATTTCCAAAATAGGGTTCCAAATAGAGGTAGACTTATGGGATGCCCCTAACGGCATACCAAGATAAGTCATTGGCAAGGCCCCAACCTTACAACCCAATATCTCTACCAAAGCATGCACATTATTTACCTCCCCTATAGGAACCATTTCGCTTTAAGCTACGTTAACCTTCAAACTAGTCACAGCTTGAAAACAAAGTAGCAGCAATTGAACATGTAGGATTTGCTCCACCTCTGCATCACAAAACAAAGTAGTATCATCTGCAAACAGGAAATGCGAAACACATTCCCCTCTACCCCTTCTACCATCCGCCCTAAAGCCACTAAGTAAACCTGCCCCCTCCATTCTTTTCACCATCCTATTAAACACCTCCATCATAACTAAAAATAACAAGGGAGACAACGGATCCCCCTGTCTCAAACCTCTAGAGCTACCAAAGAAGTCAATTGGAGACCCATTGACCAACACAGAAAACTGCACTGTATTTTCTGCATTGTAGAGATACAAATTCGAATCCAGCTACACCATTTCTCCCCAAAGCCCATTTTCTTCAACAACTTCAGAAGTGCCTCCCAATTCACATTGTCATAAGCTTTCTCAATATTTAACTTACAGATCACCCCCGGAATCTTACTCTTCGTTCTGCTATCAACACAGCAATAAGAACTGAATCAAAAATTTGTCTACCTCCCACAAAACTATTCTGAGATTTAGATATCAGTTGATCTAACACCACTTTCAATCTATTTGCCAAAACCTTGGCCAAGATTTTATATATACTCCTTACCAAACTAATAGGTCTGAAATCACGAATGTTAGGGGCGTCATTCTTCTTAGGGATCAAAGCTATAAAGGTAGCATTAAGAGATTTCTCAAACTTACAGTGCTGATAGAACTCTTTAAAGACTATTAAAACATCTCTTTCTACTACTCTCTAACAATGATGGAAAAATGCCATAGATTAGCCATCTAGACCTAGTGCTTTATCCCCTTCCATATCTCTGACCACTGATAGAATCTTGTCCTTCTCAAACCTCCTCTCCAACCAACCCCTCTCCAAACCCCCAATTTGATTAAACTCCAGTCCTTCCACAAAAGGTCTCCACTCCTCAAACTCCAAATACAGAGTTTTATAAAATTGAACTACGTGAGCAGCCACTTCTGCTCCTTCCTCATAAATCACCCCATCCACTTCTAAGAAACTTAGATGGTTATACCTTCTATGAGAATTAGCCATCTTGTGGAAGAACTTAGTATTATTATCTCCCTCCTTAATGCACAACATCCTCGATTTTTGTCTCCATGAGATCTCCTCTAGAGAAAGAAGATGCTCTACTTGCGATCTCACTTCATTTTTCTCATTTCTCTCCGTCTCAGTGAGTCCAAGAACCCCTTCCTTAGCATCTAATAACTCTAAAGCCCCCAAGAATTCCTTCTTCCTGCGCCCAACATTGCCAAACTCTTGGCAATTCCACTGAATAATGTCTTCTTTCAAGTTTTTAGCAAACACATAACTAGGCGTACCCTAAAAAGAATGGCGATTCCACCATGAATCAACTCTATCAACAGACCTGTCCGTCTTCAACCACATATTCTCAAACCAAAAGGGACTTTTCCCCCTTGCCATACCCCCTGCCTCCAAAAGAATTGGGAAATGATCTGAAACAGGTCGTGGTAGAATCCGTTGGATCACATTCGGAAAGTGTTGCTTCCAGTCATGTGACACTAGAGCCCTATCAATCCTAGACATGGATGGCAAGTTAGTACCACTAGACCATGTATAACTCCCTCCCTCCAACGGCAAATCTATCGAGTTTAAATATTCAATAAATTCAGAAAACTTTTCCATAGCTAGAGTAAGCCTCTCCACCCCTTCGTTCACTAGGAAAATGAACAACATTAAAATCCCCAAACAACACCAGGGAACATTCCAATGCTGCTGAATACCAACCAACTCATCCCACAAATCACCCCTCAAATTGTTATCATTTGGGCCATGCACCCCTGAACATGCCCAAATAAAACCATCCTCCACACCTTTCCACTAAACCGACACCGAAAACGAGCCCACCAAAACCTCTAAATTTTTTAAAACCCTCCTATCCCACATAATGAAGACCCCACCAGCCGTCTGATTAGCATCTAGAGCCACCCAATCCACATACAGACAGCCCCATATACTGCAAACCAGTTGTCTATCTATGCCAGCAAGCTTTCTTTCTTGAAGGCATACAACATCACTCTTCCTCTCACGTAACAAGTTTCTCACTACCAAACGTTTTTGGGAGTCATTCAAACCTAACATTCCATGAAATCATTTTCAGCTTCATAAAGGCTTTTACGGCCCCACAGCTGTCTCTACCACACCAACACACTATCTCCCATCATAGCTAACATTGAAATTAAATTCCTCAACTCTCTTTTCCCTTTACCCATGGAGGATGCTACTTTTTGGTTAGCAGCAGCTTTCTTCCGTTGCTGGTTAATAACCGCCATCTTCCTTTCTAGCCTTTGAAGATAAGCAATACACAACTTTTCATGATGATTCATAGAAAACCCAATTACTTTACTAAAGCCTAGGCTTCTGTTCTTCACCCAATTAGAGACATCCAGCGTACTACCAATATCCAACACCTCAGAATCACTGTGCACTTCCATCGACAAGGCCAGCCCCAGAGGGATAATAGTAAACAACGGATTACAATCTGCCAAACTCTCCTCCTCACCTGAAACCACTTCTGAGAAAGCCACTTCCTCCACCATCGAGTCACCCAAACCAGGTAGGCCACAATTTGACTTTGGTTCCATCAAAGCTAAATTGGGTTGACCAATCTCACCAACATCTATCGGCCTGGTGCCCTTGTTATCCGCCCCTTGAAGAAAAAGCACACTACTCTCACTTCCAACTTTACCCACACTATTGACACCAAAATCCACAAACCCCGCAATTGATAATCTCTTAAGGATACTTGCCAAGAAAATACCCTTCGAGAGTTGCGAATTTGCCATGTCAGTCTTGCCCGGAACCACCGCGAAGACATCGGAGCTGAACCCATTGGAGGAACTACAATTTAATTCCATCTGAGCTACAGTGTGGCCGTCAGACTTGAACCTAGCAGAGAAATTGCAATTAATCTCCATCGGGGCCACACCAAGACCGTCGGAGCTGGTCCCAACCTCCAACCCATCCACCGCGAGACTGTCGGAGCTGTTCCCATCAATACAGCTCCTATTAACCTCCATCGGCGTTGTTGCGAGACCATCGGAGTTGATCCCGTCCTCCTATCCCAGCCACCGTGAGACTGTTGGAGCTGATCCCATCAGAACAGCTATGACTAACAAGCATCGGAGGCTCTACCTGTCGATCTAACACTGTGATAGTGGGCATCAAAGACTTGGGCTTGTTTAAAGGAACTATTGTTGGTGTCACTGAGTGGGCCAGGGGTGTTGGGCTAGTCGTAGAAGAAGGCTCGCCCATTTCGTAAGTACTTGGGCCTGAGAAGCAATCTGCATCTGACTGAGTAGAGCCCAAGCTAGTTTGGGCCAACATGGGACTCAAGCTTAGGCCCACAGTGGGTTTGCTTGCTTCCCGTGGTACCCACTTAAAACATTTAGGTCCACCTTTGTTATAATCCCATGAAACCCTTCTTTTTCCTTTCTCTCCCACCTCTACAATCAAACCTTTCCCTGTCCAGCTTGTATTCCTTAAATCACTCACCATACCATAATCAGATTCTTTTGAATTTGAATTACACCTTAACAGAAGTCTCAATTTATTTCCTACCGAGATTTTCTCTCCCAAATTAATCTCCACATTAATGCTCCAAGGTTTCACAACTCCTCCACCAGCAGCTAACGGGCAAGGATTGGCCACCGGTCTACTACTCAGCATTGTCTTTGCATGTTCTAGATTCGGCACCACCATCTCCTCCTCTCCTAACTGTGTCATCTTCCCCTTATCTGTGATACATAACTGCTTTAGCTGCTTTCTATCCTCTACTTTTACATGATGGCCTTGCACAGCTTCAGCAAAAGTTCTAGAGTTATGAACCTCCGAATTATGCCTATGCACCTGAGGAATGAATTTTGGATAACCAGAGCCACCCACTGCATAATGGGAAGGATACATCATCTTTCTTAGTTCAAGCCCGAAAATCCTCCAACCATTTTTCTCTTTGCCTTCAGGGATAATAATCGACCTCCTAGACCTGCCAACTTTGAGTTCAGTCAATAGTAAGAACTGACCAAAAGAATTGATGCTCTGTTGGAGAGTATAAGCAATATCACTGTCCCTAAGTGTAAAAAACTGTTTGGAACTTGCCCCAACAACAATGTGTTCAATATTATTCATCAGCCATTGTGCTGCATTCTTTCCCATGAAAACTGATCTCATAATATATTTGCCCCACTCAAAGATCCGTACCGAGAAATAAAGTCCCCCTTCCTCTACAACTAATTGAAAAAACTGCAAAAGCCCCCCAAATCTGATCGGAGAAGATGAAGCGAGCAGAATATCTGGCTAATAAGAGGTAGCCGGGCCTCCTAGGGGGAGGGGGAGGGGGACTATAAAAGAGATCAGAGAGAAGAGTCTCCAGTATTTACATGGTAGAAGGAAGCGTTAAGCTTAAGTAAAATTGTGTGTATAGTAATACATATTTGCAAAGACACATATATAATTTGCACTGTCAAATCCAAAACAATACACTGGCATGATCTAGTCTTTAGTACTGGAATGACCATGAATACATTATTAACCTTGGTTTTCTTGCAGCAACTCATTTATGCGTGGTATTTAATGTATTCGTGCTAACATCTTTTCTTGGTAATGCAGGAGGAAATTGAGATAGAAGCTAGGGTCTTACGTGTTGGGAAGGCTATTGGTGTTGTCAGTGTTGAGTTCAGGAAGAAGGAGACTGGCAAAATTATTGCTCAGGGCCGTCATACCAAGTA
>NC_134016.1:18763389-18843389 GCF_040712315.1 Castanea sativa | reverse complement strand
CCTCTGCACAAACCTGCCCTCATTGTTCAATGAAGCTTGATCTTCTTCATCTTCTAAATCATGCTCATGGTAGTCATCAAAATCATCCATGTGCGCACGCCTTTCTTTCCTTCTAGCATTAGGGCCTCTTTGGGGACGCTCCTTACGCAAAGTAGCAATAACAGTGTCCTGCATATCCATTTGATCCCGAATCTCATTAAACACCACGTTCATGCGTTCAAATTGTTGTTGCATAGCCTGCAAAATGATGGACGACTCCTCCCCTCCTTCCCTATTTGATGTTTCACACCTGGAAGACATACTTTTAAAACAACAGAGAATTGTTAGAAATAATTCCTCACAACACTCTCTCACGTGTTTGCACTCAAATTATGTCACTCCCACTTGTGTTTCACTCTTAAATTGGCTTTTTCTCGATATTAGTCTCACACTCTCTTGCCTTTTTCCACTCGTAGCTTCCTCTTTTCAGTTCTGCATTAAACTAATAAACTTGATCAAGAAATTCAACTTGTTGTGTTTAAACAAATACCAACGGCAAGAAAATATGACAGTAACACTAAATCAAAGGAAGAGGACAAAAGAAAACGATATTTTGGTCTGAGAGAATTGAAACTACAAAAAATTTTTTTTTTTTTTTTTCTAATTCTTTTCTGATGTCTTTTTTTTTTTTTTTACTTTTTTTTTTTGGGAGCTGGGTGCACGATTTTAGCCTAGTGCACTTCAACAAAAAAATAAAAATAAAAAATAAGAACGATGAATGAAGAACACAAAAGGAATAGGATAGGATGATAACAGGAAACAAAATAAAAAATAAAAAAAATAAAGGGATAGAAAACTGATTTTAGAACCTGTGCTCTGATACCAAATGATGCGAACCTCAATCGACACGCTTTGAGACCCAACAAAAATATTGGAATATTTACCCAAGAAAGCTAAAATTCAGATTTATGATAGAAACCCTGACCCAACGTTTATAATCGAAACGCAAACCAAAGGTATAAGTTGGCCTTGACCCAATGATTATAAAGAATCATGAATCAAAGGTATAAAGTTTGAACGCCACAAGGAAGAATTCTTGATAAGTTCACAGTTCTTGAAGAACCAAAAGAGAGCAAAGCCTCACCTTTTCTAATTTCTATTCAATAATATTATGAAAAACGTTTACAAACATCAAAACCTATTTAAGGGCTCCATAAAACTTGACAGACAAGAAAATATATTCTAAAATAACTCCTAATTGATACCTTACCATATCAGGAATCAAATTTGACCTAAAAAGCATTAAATGCACCTAAAAACAAGAAAAATACCTAAAAAACGTACTAAATAATAAAACCCTAAATAAAAGTTGATTTGGTTTGAAATTAGCAGATCCAAAATAGGAAAAAATCTGCCTTAATTGATATAGAGCTGAAAAGTCAATCAGCCATTAATTCATGCCATAAATCACTCGCAATTAAGCCAGATCAGCCCTAAATAGCTTGAATTAAATTTATTACGTTTTCAGCTTCCTTTGGGCCAAGCTTGGAATGTCCTGCGTTAGAATCAGCCCAAATCTCTTGAATCAGCCCATTAAGTGCTTCTTTGATCTTCTTGGATCTTGCTCTTGTAATAGACTCAACTGGAACATGCAATGGATCCTTGAATGCTTGTTGATTCTCATCACAGAGGCTGTTTGGTTTGATGAGTTTTGAGTTATATAACTTAGTTTTCATCATTCAAAACTCAAAAAACGTGGGCTCCGCTTAAATGTAAGTTATTTGGTTTAGTTTTTGAGTTGAGTTTTCATAACTCAAAAATTCAATATTTGGGAGTACAGCGTTTATGAGTATCCAAAATTTGATTTATGTTTTGGTGGTTTTTTTGTAAATCTGCCTGTCAAACACCGAAAGGTGAAGAATATATGTCCCTGTATCAATTTCAGATGACTAGGAGATAAACATAGCATACAAACTATAGTAGATCATATTGATGAAGGAGGCATTTTTCTTATGTCATCCATAAGATCCTTGATTTCATTCAGACTCAAAAAGTTCAGAAGTCACTTGCTTTAAAGTTGTTTCTTTAGTTGATCCAATGTCATGGTTCCACTGTTGTTACTATCTATTGTTTTGAACAGCTCTTTCAAATCACCTATGTTCTCTTCAGAAAGCCTCTTAGCTATGACCTACACGATCGACGATGAAATTTAGAGCTCAATTTGCTTATAAATTGTCACCACCACAATAAATATTAGGCCTAGGTACAATAGTTCAATGAGGACTTGTTAGCATAAGAGGAACAGTAATTCAGCTTGAATGCACTCTTAAATTTTTTTCCAGGATCTATTTTAATGATTTGGAAAAGAAATTGAAAGATGATATAGAATTCTGGTTTCCCTTCTCCTTCACACACCATTTTTAATGATTTAAATTATTCAGGGATTTTTTTAAGCCATCTGTAATAAGATTATCTAGCTCCCACAGAAAGGAAATAAATAATTACAGCAAAAACATATAGGATTCAACATTTAAATGATGGTGAAATTATATGTAAAATTAACCATTAACAAATGGTTAAAGTTTTGACATAGAAATAATTACAGCAAAAACATATAGGATTCAACATTTAAATAATCGTTAAATTATATGTAAAATTAACTATCAACAAATGGTTTTGACATAGATATGTGAAAGGATTAATATTATGTTACAAACAAGTGTTTATACTCATTTTTGCAAATTTGTATTCAAGAGTCTATGAGGAGAAAGCCCAAGAAACCCTAAGCCCTCATTTGGGAGGAGAAAATAAAATGGAATGGAAAGGAATAAAGAGAATATTTTTAGAATATTTTTCCCTTCTCTTGTTTGGGAGTTTTAATGGAAGGAATGGAATGTCCATTTCCTTATTTGGAAGTTTAAATGGGAGGGAATGGAATAGATAGGAGGGAACACTCGTTTCTCTTTATTCCCTTAAAACCTCAAGTTTTTATTCCCCCGAAATTGGGAAGAATTTGAGGGAGTGAAATTAAATTTAATGAATTTTTTACTAAAACTCCCAAAACACGCCTATATACTCAATCCCTTATTTTAAAATAAGGGTGTAATAGTAATATTATCATAAAATAATTTCATTTATTTTCCTCTATGTTACTCCCAAACAAAGTTACTAGCTTTCATTTGAAAGTTCATAAGGGAATTGAATGGAAGGAAAATGAATGATCATAAAGGAATGGAAATGAATAGAATGTATTAAAGCAAGAGAAAGGAATAGAAAAGAATAGAATGGAATGAAATTAAATAACCTTAATTGGATGTTTTCAAATAAAGTAATGAAAATGAATGAAATGTAAGTAATCTTATTTTAGAATAATAGAGAGTGAATGGAATGAAATCATTTTATGATAGTATTACTATTAGATCGCTATTTTAAAATAAATGGTTGAATATATAGGGGTATTTTGGGAGTTTTAGTAAAAAATTCATTAAATCTAATTTCATTCCCTTTCATTCCTCCTAATTTCAAGGGGAATGGAAATTTGAGATTTTAAGAACATAGAGAGAAATAAGTGTTATTTTTTACCCATTCCATTCTTTCCCACTTAAACTCTTAAATGAAAGAATAAAACTTTTCATTGTCTCCATTAAAACTCTCAAACAAGGGAATGAAAAAATATTATAAAATTATTCGTTTCTTTTCTTTCCATTCCATTCCATTTCCTCATTCCAAACGAGGGCTTACATTTCATTCATTTACATTTCTCTCCATTCCTTTATTTTAAAACATTCAAACAAAGGTACTTAATTCCATTTCATTCATTTCTTTTGCTTAAATACATTCTATTTTATTCCCTTATAAACTCCAAAAGAGATAACAATCAGGCCGTATTCTCAAGGCTCATAGAGAAGAGAATGCACAAATAAGGCAAAAACAATGGCTTAAAAAGGAAGGATATTTTTTAGAATGGAGAATAAAGTCCAAGATAGGCTCACGGACCGCTTTTGGGAGAGGATTAATAAAAGGCCTTCTCGAAATAGTAAGCTAAAGTAGGCCCATGGGCACCTTTAGAGAGATGAGTAATAGGAGGTCCTTCTTAAGGAGTAAAATGGGTATTAGAATAGCCCAAAGGTGGAGAAATAAAATAGAGCCCAATAAGTGAGGCCCAACAAAATTAAATAAATAAAGAGAAAAGAAAGCAAAAATTGGTCAACAGGCCCAATCCAATATGATTAAATATGATAGAAAGCCTGTGATGCCCTTGTATAAAGGGATAAGGATGAATTTTGATTATGCATAGGTAAAACATAGTAAAACAATGCTAGGTGACAGTGGTAGAAACACATAAAGGAGAAATAGACAAAATAAAAAACAACAGGAAACACATGAAGAAGAAGAAGTCAACGAATGAGAAGTGGAGCAACTGAAGCCCTGTTGACATGTGACTTAGTCAATGCAAGGAAGGCAGTTCCATAGTTAAAGAGGAACAAAGGGTGTGGTTTGGTGGCGGAGGGAAAATACCTAGTTTTAGTATCCTATCAAGACCCCTGTTGGAAGATACTCTGCCAGAAAAGCATCTTTACCAAAACGGGTAGGAAATTAGTGGGAACCATTTGATGCATATTAGAAAGTGAGGACAAGGGGGATTAATGAGGTTTTTGTTAGGGTTTATGTCCTAAAATTCAATTTATTGGCATGTCATAAATAATTAAATTGTTAATTATATGAGACTATTTGCAAATGAACTAATGAGACATTATCATAGTCCATGAGATGCATTGTATGTGATTTATGTGATTTAGTCACAGAATATATAATTCACAAGTTCCTTGTAAACTCAAAGCGTAGTTCGTAGTCGGTGATGAAATTTGGCGTTTCATTTGCAAAGACTATAACACACCAACTAAGATGGTTTGTCTTGATCATGGAAGTAGAGACTTCTAGTTAATGTGTCTTAAGTGTTAAGACATATTGAACTGGACCGCTGTGAGATTAATTATTCAATCAACAACTGTCACCTGAATTATTAATCTCATGACTTCTAATTTCATAGATTCTCAATCCTGAGAAGATAGTGAACCTGATCATGAAATGTAGGTTACTTTGATATATCAGGAGTGAGATTTAATATTAACAGTCAAAATCTCAGTATGTTGGGTAATCGCATGTAGTGTTGAGGGAACACATATTCTCAAGATGGAATCCATAATATCTTTTCATAGAGACACGAAATATCCCCTAGAAATAAGTTTAATGGGAACTGGTTATTCAAGGCGCTCACTTTAGTAAAGAGTTACTAAAGTTTATATTTATCGAAATCATATTCTAATAAATGTGAATAACTAAAGGATTAAACCAGGCACTCAAGGATAAAATAGTTGTTTACAAAGTGACAGTTCATTATAATTTTGTTCACTATGGATATTTCATGGAGGGGTCAAATGATATTATTAGAGTCTTGGGATATAATTTATTAAATAAGGCTTAGAGTGCAATTATATTTATATAGTGGTATTAAATATTATTAATGGTAATTTTGGACTTGTCAAGAGTTGACAGATAAGCCCAAGGCCCATTAGAGCTAGAGTCTTATTGATATAAGACACAATTTACTTTTTAATTATTGTAATTTATTATTTTTGGTATTTTTATGCAAAAACGTTATTTTAGGTTTAGGTGATTTAATTCCTTGTTTTTAGGTGCATTTAATGCTTTTTAGGTCAAATTTGATTCTAGATATGGTAAGGTATCAATTAGGAGTTATTTTAGAATATATTTTCTTGTCTGTCAAGTTTTATGGAGCCCTTAAATAGACCCTTAAGTTTGTAAACGTTTTTCATATAATATTATGGAATAAAAATCAGAAAATGTGAGGCTTTGCTCTCTTTTGGTTCTTCAAGAACTGCGAACTTATCAAGGCTTCTTCCTTGTGGCGTTCAAACTTTATACCTTTGGTTTGTGATTCTTTATAATCATTGGGTCAAGGTCAACTTATACCTTTGGTTCGCGTTTCGATTATAAACGTTGGGTCAGGGTTTCTATAAAAAATCTGAATTTTAGCTTTCTTGGGCAAGTATTCCAATATTTTTGTTGGGTCTCAAAGCGTGTCGATTGAGGTTTGTATCATTTGGTGTTAAATATTCCAATATTTTTGTTGGGTCTCAAAGCGTGTCGATTGAGGTTCGCATCATTTGGTATCAGAGCACAGGTTCTAAAATCAGTTTTCTATCCCTTTTATCTTTTGTTTCCTGTTATCATAAAAAAAAAAACAAGTAAAAAAAAAAAAAACTTGAAAAAAAAAGAGATGGTAATTATTGAGAACATTATGGAAGATTCAATTGAGGTCAAATATGAGGATGAGTCCACAACTCACAATCCTCAAGTCTCAGTTGATTTGTTAAAGATGACTATACTATATGTTGATTTTCTTGGAGTAGAAAATTTTAATTTTATTATCAACCATTTGTTGATTGATGTTGCAAATAAATTGAAAGTAGATAAGAAGAAATTTTCTGCTACACATTATGAAGGATTCAAATTTCACTACCGGATCAAGTCATTAAAGCATTCGAAGTATTTGTTTATTTGGAGCGGAAGATTTCAGATTTCAAAGATGAACTCGAGGACGAGTTTGTTTCAAGTGGAGGGGTCTGATGTAGGACACAATTTACTGTTTAATTATTGTAATTTATTATTTTTGGTATTTTTATGCAAAAACGTTATTTTAGGTTTAGGTGATTTAATTCCTTGTTTTTAGGTGCATTTAATGCTTTTTAGGTCAAATTTGATTCTAGATATGGTAAGGTATCAATTAGGAGTTATTTTAGAATATATTTTCTTGTCTGTCAAGTTTTGTGGAGCCCTTAAATAGGCTCTTAAGTTTGTAAACGTTTTTCATATAATATTATGGAATAAAAATCAGAAAATGTGAGGCTTTGCTCTCTTTTGGTTCTTCAAGAACTGTGAACTTATCAAGGCTTCTTCCTTGTGGCGTTCAAACTTTATACCTTTGGTTCGTGATTCTTTATAATCATTGGGTCAAGGTCAACTTATACCTTTGGTTTGCGTTTCGATTATAAACGTTGGGTCAGGGTTTTTATCAAAAATCTGAATTTTAGCTTTCTTGGGAAAGTATTCCAATATTTTTGTTGGGTCTCAAAGCGTGTCGATTGAGGTTCGCATCATTTGGTGTTAAATATTTCAATATTTTTGTTGGGTCTCAAAGCGTGTCGATTGAGGTTCGCATCACTTATTTGTTCCCCTTGGTCCCATCCCAAGCCACAAACTACAGCCCAATTGGGTAGGCCCAAAAGGCTAACCCAATTAAATAATCAGTTTTTATTTAATAAGATTTATTAAATAAAGTAACTACCAAGGGTAGTTAGATGTACGTATGATGAAAAGAAAAGAAAATAGTTTTTCTCTACAAGAAGATGAAGAAGAACAACATTTTTTGAAAAAGAACTTTTCTGATGCGAACCTCAATCGACACGCTTTGAGACCCAACAAAAATATTGGAATATTTAACCCAGGAAAGCTAAAAATCAGATATTTGATAGAAACCCTAACCCAACGTTTATAATCGAAACGCGAACCAAATGTATAACTTGACCTTGACCCAATGATTATAAAGAATCACGAACCAAAGGTATAAAGTTTGAACGCCACAAGGAAGAATCCTTGATAAGTTCACAGTTCTTGAAGAACCAAAAGAGAGCAAAGCCTCACCTTTTCTGATTTTTTTATTCCATAATATTCTATGAAAACGTTTACAAACTTAAGGGCCTATTTAAGGGCTCCATAAAACTTGACAGACAAGAAAATATATTCTAAAATAACTCCTAATTGATACCTTACCATATCTAGAATCAAATTTGACCTAAAAAGCATTAAATGCACCTAAAAACAAGGAATTAAATCACCTAAACCTAAAATAACGTTTTTGCATAAAATACCAAAAATAATAAATTACAATAATTAAACAGTAAATTGTGTCCTACATCAGACCCCTCCACTTGAAACAAACTCGTCCTCGAGTTCATCTTTGAAATCTGAAATCTTCCGCTCCAAATAAACAAATACGTCGAATGCTTTAATGACTTGATCTGGTTGTGAAATTTGAATCCTTCATAAAGTGTAGCAGAAAATTTCTTCTCATCTACTTTCAATTTATTTGCAACATCAATCAACAAAGGGTTGATAATAAAATTAAAATTTTCTACTCCAAGAAAATCAACATATAGTATAGTCATCTTCAACAAATCAACTGAGACTTGAGGATTGTGAGTTGTGGACTCATCCTCATATTTGACCTCAATTGAATCTTCCATAATGTTCTCAATAATTACCATCTCTTTTTTTTTTTTCAAGTTTTTTTTTTCACTTTTTTTTTTTTTTTGGATGATAACAGGAAACAAAAGATAAAAGGATAGAAAACTGATTTTAGAACCTGTGCTCTGATACCAAATGATGCGAATCTCAATCGACACGCTTTGAGACCCAACAAAAATATTGGAATACTTGCTCAAGAAAGTTAAAATTCAGATTTATGATAGAAACCCTAACCCAACGTTTATAATCGAAACGCGAACCAAAGGTATAAGTTGACCTTGACCCAATGATTATAAAGAATCATGAACCAAAGGTATAAAGTTTGAACGCCACAAGGAAGAATCCTTGATAAGTTCACAGTTCTTGAAGAACCGAAAGAGAGCAAAGCCTCACCTTTTTTGATTTCTATTCAATAATATTATATCGAAAACGTTTACAAGCATAAGGCCTATTTAAGGGCTCCATAAAACTTGACAGACAAGAAAATATATTCTAAAATAACTCCTAATTGATACCTTACCATATCTGGAATCAAATTTGACCTAAAAAGCATTAAATGCACCTAAAAACAAGGAATTAAATCACCTAAACCTAAAATAACGTTTTTACATAAAAATACCAAAAATAATAAATTACAATAATTAAACAGTAAATTGTGTCCTCATCATTTTCTTTGAGAATCAACATACATAAAGACTGATTGAAAGACCACTCTTCTCGAGCACCATGTGGAATTGGGATGTTGATTAGATGTATTCTCAAGTCTTGGTTTTGAATTTCATTGTATCAAGGTATGCTTTCTATTCTTTGTTCTAAAATTCAAGATTACATGTTATCTCTCATGAATGAAGTAGATCCATATTTGTTGCTTCCGCTGTGTATTTTGTATGAGATGCAAAACCAGATTTTCCAACAGTTTTGCTATTGCGGGAAAGAGAGAGATAAGGGTATTGTGGCCAAATTGGCTTTTTTCCAAAAGAGGAGAAGTGGTTTGTCGCCGACTTGTGTAGTGGGAGTGATCCCACTGCCAACGTCCAGAAGATAGTGGAGTGAAGCCACCTGCACATGGCTAGAATGTGTTAAGTATCCATAGTAGACAAAATAGTTGGTGAAAGTAAAGGCAAAATGGGGAAATCACCTAGACTTGATCTTAAGTATAAAAGGAATAGTACCCATGAATATGAGAACAAGAATAAGAGAACAACAAGATCACAACAACAAGAACACTAGTAAGGAGAGGAGCACAGTAACCAAGAAAATTAGAACATTGAATTGAAAGTGAAAGAAGAGAGAAAAAGGAAAAGAAAGTGAAACGGGTAGAGAAAATAGAGTTTAGATAGTAGAGAATACACGGAAGAAGTAATATGCATCACTAGACAACTTTTTCCCTCCCTCATACACAACCAAACCCTTTATAATCCCAACCAATAGGATAGTTATTTTGACCCATTCTCCAAACTACGTAACTTTACAGCTTTGTAGGGTAATAAGGTTAAGTAAGTTGGCGTTTGGGCTCTTTTTAATCTATATCCAACAGAGAACCCTTTTACTTTCGTTATTATGTTTGCTGTTATTATTATTTATTTTTGCTGCTAATATTCTTGACCTGACAATTATTTTGTCGTTACTATATTTATATATGTGTGTGCGTGTATGTCTATATATATATATCTTGTTTGGAGTGTTTTTAGTCTTGTGCACTGAGTGATTTTAGGGAAATCTCGTGCAGAGAGTCAGACTCAACTTCCCTATCCTCTACAAAAGTCTTAGCCCAAAAGCACAAAAAGGCACCCATAACAAGTTTTAGATGTTTAATTGAGCTCCAACTCCAGGCTCCACCTCATGCAATCTAAAGCATCCATGGAAATTGGTTTGTCCCATTTCACATATTTTTATTTAATCCTATTTAATGATTTTGTTACTTCTTAGAAAGATCAAAGAGATATGTCCAATGAATAAGAGAACGTAAAGTAAAGTTGGGAAATTCTGGTCGCCTAAAGTAATGGGTGTCTAAAATTAAAGGTCCATTTTCATGTAGGATGGAATTTTGTCTCGGGATTTGAAAGGAAGATTTTGGAACTAATGACCTTCAGTTAAACTTAGCATTCACAGCATACATTGTTCAAACAAACACAATGGGCTAAGCGTTGGACCTTGGGCTCATCATGGATGAAGCAACGGCTAAAGCACATACAACATTCAATACTTTTTAATTGGACTGACTTACAGCTTAAGTTCTAGAAGTTAAGTTTTGGGCTCCCGCAATTAAGACGTTATATCTCTCAACTTGTGATGCAAGAGCGTCATGTTGGTGCAAACGATAATGTTTGTCATTTACGAAACACTAGAAGGATCAAGCAAATTTTTGATGGTGGGGTGGTAGTTATACTACTAGATACACGAATCCAGGAGGATCACGATCCATGGCTACTATTATCGGGCTTTTGGGCAATCACACAAAAGGAAAATAAAAGATTCACCATGCAAAATGATGTATGCAATACAATGCAATCACAAGTTATATAGAAATTAATAAACAAACAATGATACAATTGGCTACTATAGTCTAACTGAAACTTAGGCCCCCCATAGTGGAGTCACCATTATAAGAGACTGCGCCCCCAACCTAACCTTTTAGATTCAGTTTGGCATAACCCACACAAATCAAACAATCAAATGACAATTTATTCCTATGATGTGATTTGGTGGTGATATGCAATGGGATACAAGAAGCAATGTAAGTGAGGTTAAATGAGAGTTGCAAAAATTGGGTGTCTACAAGTAGTAGCCTAATAACATTATAAAAATAAGTAGAAAAACATTTAGGCTCAAGTCAAAGCCCAAAATTTAGTGAAAAAGCCCAATTTAAGTCATATGTTCATGGATTAGTTGATACATATAATTCATATGATATGCACTTATATATCCCATGATTCATGAGTAGGGACGTAGCTACCTTTGGACTAGGGGGGGGGGGTGGTAATGGCCCCCCAAAATTTATATATATATATATATACTAATTTTAGCAATTTTGTTCTATAAGATTACATTTTTTTCCTTAAATAATATCATTATTTCTTTTAAGAATAATGCTATATTTACAAGCTTTTTTACAACATTTTTATAAATTATTTTGGTAGTAAATTCTTATTGGTTTGCACATGGGCCCACCACTCACATCATTTATTTACTTACTAGTAACCATTTATCACATCAATAATTTATAAAAAAGTTTGTAGCGCTAGTAGTTTCCTCATTTTAGTGATTATAAAAAAATTTATAGATCTAAAATCTAAAACAAAATATACAAGACCAAAAAAAATAGTTTAACAACAAAAATTACCAATAGTAAAACTAAAAAAAAAAAAAAATCTCAATTAACCAATTTTATTTAAAATAAACAACCCTGCCCTTTTAAAAATTCTAAACAAAAATAATTTTGTTCTTATCGTCACCAAAAAAAAAAAAAAAATCTCAGCAGCTAAATAGTAGCAAATTCAAAGGTTGAAACTGCAGCACACAGTCAACAGTAAAGCCGCCCCCCTTAACTCAAAGTTCTGGCTCCGTCCCTGTTCATGAGTACTTTCGATGCGCCCTTACGATACATACATTTTGCAGACAATACAATACGTATCTCTTATTGTAAAATACTAAAAACTATGCTTGTACATACAACACTAATTGGATATGAGAGATATCTTAAAGTGAAAAACTAAAATGAAACAAACTAGCTCCTTAAATTCTAGCAAAAAAGTAGCTCTTTAAGTTGATATTTGCCTAACTCTTTGTGACTTGTGAGAGGGAGAGGAGGGAGGGGGTGAGATTGGTTATGCTAAGTTTAGTTAATGAATTGTTTTGGTTGGTCTAAATGCTAAAATAATTAGTAAGTCCACAATCATAATAATTTTTGTAAATTATTTATAATTGTTGAGTTAGCAATTTGTGAGTGGCAGATGATAAAGTGATGTCAATAATAAGCTTATATGAAAATTAATAAAACCATGCTAACTTAATTATTGATTGATTTTTTTTTTTTGGGTTGTAAAAGTCATCAAGTATATAGCATGATTGGGGCAAAAAAGGGGGAAAGTGTGAAATAAGGGAAAAAAAGAGAGTCTACAATCATAGAGATACCAATGAAAAAAGTGTGAAAAATTACAAGAGCAATTATTGGTGAGAAAATTGCTAAAACATTTGTGGTATTGGTTATACTAAGTTTAGCTAACAACCTATTCGGTTGGTCCAAACACTAAAAGAATCAATAAGGCTACAATCATAATAATTTTTGTAAATTATTATATAATTATTGAGATGGTAAATTGCGCATTGTAAATGATAAAATAATGTCAATGATAAATTGCCAGCACACTTATTGAAAAATATGTTGTAAAAATAATCATGTATATAGCATGATTGGTGTAAAAAAGAGGGGCAAAGTGTGAAGAAAAAAAAAAAAACAATTGAGTCTACAGAGTACAGACTACAATCATATAGATAAAAATGAAAACAAGAACACATCCACCATCAATGGACTGCCTCTCAAGTTCTTCGAACACTTCATCATGCAAGACCTTCGTGTCGATCTCATTGAACCTGGTCGTCTCATTTGTACCTTCAAAGTCCCACAGCATTTACTGGTTCTTACTCTTCTTCTTTAAACCCATTTCTCTCTTTCCTCTCTCTTTATATCTTTCACATTCTCTAGTTATTGAGTAATTCAATGCCGACCCATTTCTTTTTATGGCAAAACAAAATTAGACCATTGATTGCTGATAAAATTTGGGAACAATGTTAGAGAATGGAGGGTCTAGTCCAACCCAATTATATGTACTCTTGGCATAATAGTCCAACCCAATTCTACTCATATTTCTTTTTTAATTAATAATATGGTTAATCCACCTAATTTTTTTTTTGTGATATAGCCATCTTAATTTTGAAAAACTTCTCTAAGCAAATGCAACATTACCCAAAATATACAAATTAAATAACTCAAAGCATTTGCATCAATATGTGTATAATAAAAATAAAAAAATCACACGCATCAGTCAAGAGAAAGATGTGTAAATTTGTAAAATTGCTACAGTATCCATATGAATATACACAGTTACTATAACTTTGTATATCATTTTTTTTTTTTAAATTTCTCTCAGCTTTTGTTTAATCAAATTCCTCACCTTTTCTCCTCTCACTTTATGAAGATAATATTAAAAAAAGAATAAAGATATACAATAAGATGCATAATATAATTAATATATATAATTTAAATATTATTGATAGTCATTTTTATATTTTGTTAACTCTTTAAAAAATTTTGTAAAGACATTATTAGGTATAAAATGTAAATTGTTCATTATTTATTTATTTATTATTATGAAACACTTTTTTTTTTTTACGATTCATTTATTCTAATCTCTTTTGGTTTTTGTACTTAATAATTCATTTGGATGAATATTTTTGATGTGGTCCCACATTTGATTTTAAAATTAAGAAATAAAACTCTTTAAAAATAAATAATTTAGGACATATGATGCAAAATTAGAACTCTAATTTGAAATTCGAATTTGAATTTTTCTCAGTTTTACCTAGGCAGCGCTAGATCTTCTTCTTCTTCTTATTATTATTATTATTATAAATTACCTAGGCAGCGCTAGAACTTGATATCAAGATTTAGTGTGGCTTTTTTTTAAAAAAAAAAAAAATGCACTCTATTGGTCAATAAAGGGGACCTCTTATTATTTTTTAAATGAATCTGCTTTGATTAAAATATTAAAATAAATAATTATATTATGTTATATAATCTATTATAGTTAATAAAAGTAGGCTTATTTAATTCGGGCCTCGAGGCAATGGCCTAAGCAGCCGATACTGTGGAGCCGAAAACAAAAATCATTTCTCTCTCTCTCTGTCTTTATATCATTAATAATTTAATAACAATTTAACATAATGTTAGAAGATGGAGGGTCTAGTCTAAGCCAATTATATACATTCTTTAATCTTTATGTGGATGGCATGATAGTAATAAGCCCATGATCCTCCGTTTTGTTGACGAGGAGAAACTATTTCTGATAATGGGGTTTCCTGTTTTTATTGTTTTGGTGATTATGTTGTTTTGCAGATGCTGGTAATTTTTTACATGGTAGTGGACTTGGTTAGTTCAGCTGTGATATACGGTGTTGGAGCTCCAGCTACCAGAGTTTCGGTGGAGATAAATATTTCATACTTGGATGCTGCTTTTGCTGATGTGAGTATCTCTCCTACTCCAGTTCTTGCTAAGCTCGTCTTTAAATTATTCTACTTGTATCAAAGAGTCTTGTTTCTCAACTGGTTGATACATATTTTTAACGTAACATTGAGGATTCAAATTTCTCCCGTCATTATACTATCAAATTATAAAATAAAAAAAATATTCTACTTTAAAAAAAAAAAACTTTATAACTTATTTACAGTCTTACACAATCTAATATTAAGTCTATTTTTGAGTATATTTTTATATGTATACGTATAAACATATAATATTATATATTTAAATTGAGCCTCATACTCACAAACTTTTTCATAAACACATTATTATGTTTGAGCTTGGCTAGTAGAATAGTTGAGCTTAAACTTGGACTTAAGCTTGGCTTATTTGTGATGTATATGAATGTAAACATGCTTTTTCCCGAGTCAAGCTTGAGTTTTTTATAAAAGGCTAAGTTCATTTATAGCGCTAAATATATCTTATGCATTGTGGCAATATTTTTATTAGTGGTAGTCTAATTATTTTCTGCTGCATTAGTGCAAGTGCATTTTGGTTGGATCTATTGACGAAGTATGCAATGAAGTCTTCATCACACAAGATTTACCATGCATTTTTTTTGCCTATTCTCTTTCTTTATCTCTATTTCTCTTTCTTGACGTTTGAAGACTTTGATTTGTAAAAGTGAATACCGTTCTCTAATATTGATTAGAATTGGAAGTTGTTTGTATCACTTTTGTTTCATATACCTTTTTAAGAAATTTTGAAATGAAAGCTTAGTTTCTTAAAAGCTATAGGGATCTCCTAGCGAACCTATGAATCTATGACATGAGGTGCTCTTAAGCAAATTTGGGATGCAAAAGAACAATCAGGGTTTCATTCCACCTTTGGAGGGACACAACATATCCCTGGAAATTTTTATTATTATTTAATTCTCTGGTGTTTCTTCTCTTATAAAATAAGTTGCCCTCTAAGTGATTGCCAAGTTTTCACATCTGTTTACTCTTACATTTACAACTTAATGCTTTCATTGTTGATAATGCTATCCCCTCCAACAAAAGTCTCCAGTATTAATTTACATGGTAGAAGGCAGCATTAAGCTTAAGTAAAATTGTGTGTATATTAATATATATTTGAAAAGACACAAATATATAATTTGCATTGTCAAATCCAAAGCAATATGCTGTCATTATCTGGTCTTTAGTACATATATTCCAAAAAAACTGGAATGATCTACCTTTGGACTGCTGCTCTTGGGAAGATTTGCTGACAAACTCCAGAAGAAATGCGTTATTATAATGGATTGGTGCTGTTGTGCAAAAGGTGTGGGGTGTCAGTGGATCATCTTCTTCGTCATTGTCCTATCTTTTATGAGTTATACAATGGTATGCTGTTTGTTTGGACTCCATTGGGTTATGCAATGGGGTTATTGATATGTTTTGCAGCTTGGCAAGGTTCTTTTGGTAGGCATATAAACATTGCTTTTTGGAAGGCATTACCCCATTGCATCGTGTGCTGTCTTTGGAGAGAATGGAATGCTAGAAGTTTTGAGGAATGTGAACGGTCTATCCTTGAAATTAAAGCCTTTTTTCTTTTTTACCTTGTCTTGTAAGATTGGAGTGTTGCTTTTCATTCCCCTCCTTGTTTTTCTCTTTTAGACATGTTTGAGCATTGTAATTTGAGAGTTTGATTGTAGTTCTCTCCAAGTAAACTGTTTTATACAATTTTTGTTATCAGAAAAATAAAAATAAAAGAACTGGAATGAGCATGAGTGCATTATTAACAGCCTTCGTTTTCTTGCAGGAACTCAATTGTGCATGATATTTAATGTATTCCTGCTAACAGCTTTCCTTCTTAATGCAGGAGGAAATTGAGATTGAAGCTAGGGTCTTACGTGTTGGGAAGGCTATTGGTGTTGTCAGTGTTGAGTTCAGGAAGGAGACTGGCAAAATTATTGCTGAAGGCCGTCATACCTTTTCCTTCCTGTCACTAGTAAGATGTGAGCATGCTTCTATTTTTCGCTCATATGAATATTTTGGAATTGTCTACCTTTTGTAAACCAAATAATGTGCATTTCATATTATTTCCAGAATATATGCCTATGGTATGAGTAAAACCGTTGTCACATGCAAGAGGTGCTCAATTGATTCTCCCATTAGACTAATATATATATGGAAGCTTTAAGCGCCCTTTACAGTTTTTGGCAGTTCACTTGCATGGAATTTTGAATTGGAGTATGATGCAATTACAACCCTCTAATTTTGACTTAAATTTTATCAAAACCTTGAACTTTCAATTCTTTTGACACATCCCGTGTGCTTCTGAAAAGTTCTTGTAGTTCCTTCCGTTTAATTTCCCTTATAATAACCTAATGAACATACATAACTGGACAATTTTATCTGGTCCATGTTATATTTTGAATTTTTGAAGCATAAAAATGAGGAAAATTTACTTTTCCACACTTGGTCTTCGTAGGTTGGCCACTTCCTTCACTGCCACCTTCATTTGTCTGACACTTACCCTTCAATAGCTGCCACCAGTTTCTACAAACTCAAAGCCTTAAATATCATTGAATCACAGTACAATGATTCAGACCTATAGCCATTACTTTCTGTCATCTGTAACAACCTTCGAAGAAGTCACAGGGCTACTCATCAATGTTCACAACCACCACCACTCTCAAACCGAATGCTGGCCCCAGAAACGCCACAATCACCATGGTGATTCACAACTTCTGTTTCTATAAAATCACAAGTTATAACTTCAGAAATTTGGTCAAATTATGTGAAATCATACATGGAAATGTAATCGGACAAATGTGGGCCTTCATTTGGTCAAAATGGGTATGGTATGGTTGGTCAAAGTGGGTTAAACTTGGGTGGCATGACATAACAACATGGGTGTAAATTTTAATTCATTTAGGCTGCGTTTGTTTTAGTGTAAAATATTTTTCGGGTGTAAAATAATTTCAGGTGAAAAATATTTTCGGGAAAGGAAAATAATTTCTAGTGTTTGGTGGCATTTTAAAAAATACTTTGAAAAATATTTTTTAGTGTTTGGTTGTATTCTTGAAAATACTATAGAAAACACATTTTCTACTTGTTGCTCACATTTTCTCACATATTCTCAGCTTCCAAACATATATATAATTTCATTTCTGAAAACAGAAACCCAAAAAAAACAAAACCCAAAAAAAATAATTCATCAAATCCGGTCAGAGAAGAGAGAGAGAGAGAGAGAGAGAGAGACGACTGGGTTCGATCTAGAGTCGAGATCGCGCGGTGGAGGCGAAGGCAAGCACGATCAGACCTGGTTCATCGGAGATGGGTTTGAGCACGACGGAGGAGTTGAGGCGGTGCGAATCAAATCGGCGATGGGTTTGAGCAGCACGATCAGATTGGCGGGCCTGTAGGTTGGGGACTGGATTTGGGCTTCACCGGCAATAGCTCTCTCTGGCGATAGCTCTTGGGCTTGGCGTGAGTGATGAGAGTGAGTGAGGAGAGAAATTTTCTAAGAGAGTGGAAATGGTTTGAAGGTAAAATGAAAGTGGAAAATGATTTACGGGTGAGGGGGCTATTTTACAGTCAACGGGGAAAAGGAAATCCATTTGACCCAATTTTCTGTAGGTAACAAACACACAAGCTGGTGGAAAATAATTTCCTGAAGTTGTTTACCGCCGAAACAAATATAAGCCAGGGGACGAATGTGATGGTCAAACATAACTGTGGGTTTCAGTTAACTCAATTGATGAAGTCTCTTGTCGTTGAATGAGAAACATGTGTTTGAATCTACTTATACTAAAATGAAACTCATTGATGTTTAATGACTTAATAATAAAAAATAATCATCTAGAGTAGATGCTAGAAGTTTCAAATGCTAGTTGTATCTTTAAAAAAAAATAAAGACAGATTATCAAACTTACTTTATCTTGATCAATTTCTTTGATCATTTCCTCAAGGTGGACGTCACATAATCCAAATCTTTTGCAGGCTTGTTGAAGCTCATCAATGGTTATGTAACCGCTACCATCCTTGTCAAAGATGGAGAATGCTGATAATACATTCTCCTCTCTCTCCAACTTATTCCAATGCATAGTTACAGCTAGAAATTCTCCATAATCAATTGTCCCACTGTTATCAAAATCTGCCTGTCAAACACCCAAAGGGGAAATATATGTCCCTGTATCAATTTCAGATGACTAGGAGAAAAACATAGCATAAAAACAATAGTAGATCATATAGATGTTGGAGTCATTTTCCTTACTGCATCCATAAGATCGTTGATTTCAGACACAATAAGTTCAGAAGTCACTCGCTTTAAGCCGTCTCTTAGTTCATCCAATGTAATGGTTCCACTGTTGTCACTGTCTATTGTTTTGAACAACTCTTTCAAATCACCTATTTCCTCCTCTGAAAGCCTCTTAGCTATGACCTACACAATCGAGGATGAAATTTAGAGCTCAATTTACTTATCAAATTGTCACCACCACAATAAATATTAGGCTTAGGTACAATAGTTCTAATAGGAACTGTAATCATTAGAGGAACAGTAATTCAAATAATATTGAATTGTTTTGGCATTAAATTGTCTGTTGGCAAATGCATCAATGTGTCAATGATACAATATTTCTTTCTGTAGTATATCAGCTTGAATACACTCTTAATTTTTTTTATTGGATCAATTTTGATGGATTTTGATAGGCTAAGAATATATTGACCCATTGTGATTAATTAATTAATTAATTAATTAGCTAAGTTAATTAATTAATCCAATTAACATGTAAAACGTGTGGTAGCACAAACAAATCACCAAATAACTAAATGCAGCAGAAATAAAATTTGACACGGTGATTTGTTTACGAATGGGGAAAACCTCCAAGGCAAAAACCTCACCGAGTGATTTTAAAGTCACCACTCCCGAGAATTCACTATTATCACAACAGGCATAATGGTTCACTATGTCCTTGAGCTTGACATAGAACTCATTAAATGACTCATCCTCCTCCATTTTGATCTCTTCGAAGCTTGTAGTGAGCCTCTGAAACTTCGAATCCTTGACAGTCTTGGTTCCTTCATAGGTTGTCTAGAGGATGGTCCATGCTTCCTTTAGTTTTTGTAGAAGATATCTTCTTGAACTCCTCATTTGTTGATGAAAAATAACATGTTTGTTTCACATACAAAACATATGCAGTGGAAAAACAACAGATTTACTTCATTCATAAATGTTAATATGCACTATATGAGTTTCAGAATTTAAGAATAAGAGAGTGTACCTTGGAGCGGTGAATTTCAAAACCGAAGATCAGAAGCACTTAGGAACACTTTCAATTTTCACTCCAATTCCACTAACGCCCAAGATGTGTGGTTTCTCAATCAATTTTCAAAGGGAGAATGTCAAAGTGTCTAACACTCCTTATACCACTTCACAATCGTGTTCTTACAATTTTCTCTTACAAAAAATTTTGTATGTTTCTCCCTTTGTATCTAAATGATTATCTAATTGGGCTGGCCTTTTGGGCCTTTCCAATTGGGTTTAAGTGTGTAACTTGGAGTGTGACCAAAAGGGACCAATAAGACACTAGCTCCAATGGGCCTTGGGCTTTTCTGTCAACTCTTGACAAATTCAAAATTACTATTAATTATATTTAATACCACTATATAAATAAAATTGCACTCTAGGCCTTATTAATAAATTATATCCCAAGACTTTATCGTATATGCAAGCACTTCATAAAATATTCGTAGTAATACAAAGTCATGAAAGTAGACTGCCACTTTGTAGATTACTACATTTTAATTTCTTGAGTACCCGGTTTAATCCTTTAAGTTATTCATCATATATTTATGAAATTCAATTTCATAAATATATATTTTAGTAACTCCTTACTAAAGTGGTTAGACCTAAATCTCTGAATAACTGAACTCATTAAACTTATGTCAATGGAATATTTTATATCTCCGTTAAGAGACTATGAATTCCATTCTGAGAATATATGTTCCATCAACACTAAATGTGGTTACCCAACATACTGAGGTTTTGACTGTAACTATAGATCTCACTCCTGATATATCAAAGTAACCTACACTTCATGATCAGGTCCATTATTCTCTCAGGATTAAGAGTTCATGCAAATATAAGTCGTGAGTTCATTATTCATTTGACAATCGTTAGGAGAATAATAAATCTCATAGCGGTTCAGTTCAATATGTTTTAACTCTTAAGACATATCAATATACCAACTACAAATCTCCATTTCCATGATCAAGACAAATCATCTTAGTTGATATGTTATAGTCTTCGCAGATGAAATGCCCAATTTCATCACCGACTACGAACTATAATTTTGAGTTTACAAAGAACTTGTGATTTATATCTTTTGTGATTTTTTATATAAAGCACATACTATACATCTCATGGACTATATGATAATGTCCCAATATTCATGTTACCATTATTTTTAGATAATAATAAAACAATTTTATTAATCACAATATTAAGTCATACATAGCATCATACAATAGGATTTAAGGGCACTAATCCTAACATTTGTGACCACACTAAATAAAACATTCAATGCCTTGTTGTTGAAGTTTGCCGCCTTGATCTTCACATCATCCCAATCGGTCGGTGCTTCCTTCAGCTTGGTCCAACCTATTTCCACAGCTTGCCACACTTTTTTCATCTAAGGACTGCAAGATAACTCTCATGCATACTTTCCAGTATGCATAGTTAGTGCCATCACATAAAGGAGGTACAATGAGGGACTGTCCTCTATCCATGACAACAGGGGTCAATGGATCACACAACAAAGATTAACCCTAATCAGAGTGTGTCTGCTCTGATATCACTTGATAGGCCAAGAATATATTGACCCATTGTGATAAATTAATTAATTAATTAGCCAAGTTAATTAATTAATCCAATTAATATGCAAAACGCATGGTAGTACAAACAAATCACCAAATAACTAAATGCAGCGGAAATTAAATTTGATACGGTGATTTGTTTACGAATGGAGAAAACCTCCAAGGCAAAAATCCCACTGGGTGATTTTAAGGTCACCACTCTCGAGAATTCACTATTATCATAACAAGCGGTTACAAGTAAATGAATTCCAATATCTTATACCGACCAACAGTTATGTAGTGACAATCTCTCATTTTAATGCACGGCTCCCAGTACGTGATTAACTAATAGATGCGCAGATCCTAGTACGCGACTTAATCATCAACTTGAGAAAGATGTTGGCTACAAAGTTCATCAACACAATGAAGATCACAATGCTCTTTGGTCACAAAACCCAACGGCGTACAAACACAGTAGCCTCTTCAAGAGAAAGAAGAACTAGGGAAAATTCTGTCTCCGATCACAATTTGCATGAACAACACTTTGCTCCACACTCGTGCAACTGTGACACCATTGACGGCCCTTAAAATAATCCTTATATATGTTTAGGGTTGTGAGAAATGAAAGCCTAAACATCTATTCAAGGATTGAAATGAAATCAGAACTGAAAATCTGATTTTCATAAATCTCGATAGATAGCTTATCTATCGAGCAGCTGTCGAGCATCGGGCTAAAACTGCTTTTTAAACCTCGATAGATTTTATCTGTCGAGCTAGCTGTTGAGCTTTAAAATCCAGCACTTCTTTACTTGATTCTTGGACAGGTTTGCTTGATTCTTAGACAGATTTGCTCGATTTTAACACTTGAACTTGAAATATTGTTCCTTGAAGTATTAAACACATCTACCAAATTACAAGTAAAGTGTGTTTTGTCAAAAGATTAGCCAATTTTATATTGACATATGTTCCTAACATCATTCACATATGTCCTAACAAATTTGGAAAGGAAACTGCAAGATGATATAGAATTTTGGTTTCCCTTTTTTCCTCACATCATTTTAAATTTTAATGACTAAAATTATTCAGGGATTTCCTTTAAGCAGAGTTTGCAGACTTTAAATATGATTGTCTAGCTCTCACAAAAAAGGAAAAAATATTACAACAGAAACATATAGAATTCAACACTTAAATATTTGTGAAAATTATATGTAATGTCACCATTAAGCGATGATTAAAGTTTTGACAGACGTAAAATTATAAGTATTATGTCATAGACAAGCTTTAGACATTTAATTGAGCTCCGATTCCATAGCTGCATGCAGTCTAAGGCTTCCATGGAAGATGGGTGGTCCTATTTCACATATTTCTATTTTTATCCCATTTAATGATTTTTCTACTTCGTAGAAAGATCAAAGATATGCTAAAAGAATAAGAGAACATAAAGTAAATTTGGTGGGAAATTCAGGTATCTAGAAAAACTCTTTCAGACAAAAGTTCTACTTTGGTCCTGTAAGGATTAATAAAATTTAACTAATATTGGGTTGGAGTTCTAGAGTTAAAGACTAGGTTCAGCTGAAGTTCACCCTAGCTAGTTGGTGATAGGAAGAAACAGACTCATATATGTTTGTGTTTGTATTTTCAGAACAATAGGGTCATACTCCTCAATGGGTACAAGAAATTAATACTTACCAAAAAATAGTACAAGAAATTCACTTTTGTAAATGACTGTTATCTGTCAAAGCCTTACACGCAAAGCCATCTTCTTAAGCTTGTTCATTGCAGAGAATTGCTTCAGCCGTGACAATACGACAGAATCTAGTGGTTCATCTGGAGCAATGTCATCTACAATCCACTGGTGGCCTAAAACAAGTATCACTTTAGTAACAACCTTATACAAATCCAAATCCAATAGTATTAATCATACCTGTTTAAACCTCATCTTTTTATAAATGCCAAACAAGTGACCTCGCTTATTAGTGCTATTGAAAGTGACTTACAAAGGACTTCACGAGCTGTTAGCCTTTTCTTTGGATCCCTATTAAGCATTTTCCTTATCAGATCCTTGGCACTGTCTGAAATGCTAGGCCAGGGTTCAGATTGAAGATCTAGTTTTCCTTGTAAAATCAACTGAAAGATCCCTTTTTCAGATTCTGCAGAAAGGAAAAGATGTAATATATATATATATATATATCAATTATTATGAATTGGAAATCTAGAAGATATGTGCTACAGTAACATGTTCACCACCACATGAAGTTAGAGATGCTGCCGGCCCAGAAAGGTGGCGTCCCACTTAATAATATGTATAGTATAACTCCTGCACTCCATACATCTGCTTCAGGTCCATAACGCTTGCACAACACTTCTGGTGCAACATGGTATGGACTTCCAACAACATCAAAGAAGATTTGATCTGATAAGGAACAAGTACAAGACCAGCAGTTCACATTAAAAAGAGGAACGTATCACTAAGATAAAGGGATAAACAAAGTGAAAGTTTTTTTTTTTTTTTTTTGATTCTCAACATAATACTTCATTAAACTCAAATGGAAACCATATAGTTTGCATCCTTTAGCACTTGATCTACAATTATAGGTGGGGTGTCCTCCACCCATATGACACAATCATTTACAAACTTGGCATGTCTTGCCAAAATGTGAGCCGCTGAGTTGCAGCCTCTACGAGTGTGTGATACTTCCCATGCAGTAAACCAATGAAGTCCCAGTCTTGTGCCTTCAATAACTATTTGAACACTACTTTGAGTTAGGCTTTGCTCGCGCAGCAAGCTGACCACCAATTGAGAATCACTTTCAATGACTATCTGATTGAGGCTGAGATCCCATGCAAGTTGAACCCCTTCTTCCACAACTTTGGCCTCTACCTCTAGTGCTCCCAATGGCAGCTCTATTCTTTTACTCATTGCCCCCATAATTTGGCCTTTGTCGTTCCTAATCACCACACCAATTCCGCAGCTCCCTGTCTCCTTGAATACTGCTCCATCGGTTTTAAATTTGTACCATTCCTGCTTCGGTGGAGACCAGGATTGTGTGGCAATTTGGGGAGCTCTTATCTGTGTTAGCTTCTCTTGTTTAATCTCCTTGACATAGGTAGCCACTGACTTGATGAGCCCCTCCTGGCCTTTGCTTTGCCCACCATGTACCACCATATTTCTATTGTTCCACAAGCTCCACGCGGTTACAGCAAATAGGACCCAATTAATGTTTGGATGAGATTCCATTACCTCCCACACCAGGTCCAAGAAATCAAACAGTGGTTATGGTAGTCTAGGAAGTTTAATTTTTGTTCCGCTCCACACAGCCTTTGCAAAGTTGCATGCCTAAAGGATATGCCCCGATGTCTCACGAAGGCCACACAATGCACAACAGTCATCTCTACCCACTCCCCTAGCCTTTAGTTGATTCTTTGTTGGAAGGATATTCTTGCACGCCCACCACATAAAGTGTTTTATTTTATTTGGACACTCTAGTTGCCAAATCACCTTCCAAATGGCTTTCATCTTCGAGTTATCAGAGCTGCTCCTGTATCAGATCTTGTACCCCCCTCCTTTAGACATTTCTGCGCCACTCCGTAGGCACTCTTCACTGTGAACTTCCCATTTAAGGTCCAAGCCCATATGATCGAGTCATCGGGCAGTCTATAACTGACTGGTATGCCCAACACAATCTCTGCTTCAAGAGGGAGGAAAATGCGTCTAACCTTGGCTGCATCCCAACTCCTTCTATCTGCATCAATGAGGTCCGATACCATCACTTCCTTATGCTAGGGCATCTGTGGATTAATTGCTTTGAAGGAATTTGGCCTTGGGATCCACCTCTCATCCCAAATATGAACTTTTTGTCCATTGCCTATGCACCACCGAGAGCCCTTTACGATTATATCTTTTGCTGCCATAATGCTCCGCCACGCGTAGGATGGTTTTCTATCCACTTGAGCATGTAAAAACAAATCCTTTGCAAAATACTTTGCTTTGTATACTCTATGAACCAGTGAGTTTGGGTTCTCTAAAATTCTCCATCCTTGCTTCGCTAATAGGGCCAGATTGAATGCCTTGAGGTCCCTAAACCCCATACCTCCCTTGGACTTTGGCATACATAATTTCTCCCAAGAAACCCATGCCAATCTCCTTTCCCTTTCTTTTTGCCCCCACCAGAAATTACCCATCATTGAATTCAATTCCTTGCACAGCAAGTCTGGAAGCTTGAACACACTCATTGTGTATGTAGGTGTGGCTTGCGCAACGACTTTTATAAGGATTTCTCTACTCGCATTGAATAAGAGTTTACCTTTCCACCCTGCAATTTTCCCTCCCACCTGATTTTTTATCCGGTTGAAGGCTTTCCTTTTCCCCCTTCCTACTAACGGTGGCAGCCCCAAGTATTTTTCATGATGTTTGACAATCTCAGCCCCGAACCTTTGCTTGACTTGGTTTTGCACTTCAGTACTCATATTCTTACTGAAATATAAGGAGGTTTTATCCTTATTGATCTTCTAGCTCGAACCACGTTCATAATCCTCCAACACCCTCAACACCCTATCACACTCCAATATCGAAACCCTACAAAAAATGATGCTATCATTAGCGAATAATAAGTGGGAAACACTCGGAGCCCTTCTACTTACTGCCACTCCTTTAATATGTCCTTCGTTCTCCTCCTTCTTTAGCATTGCTGACAACCCTTCTAAACACAATAAAAATAAATACGGGGAAATTGGATCCCCTTGCCAAATACCCCTCGAAGGAACAATCTTCCCTTTTGGCTCCCCGTTTACCAAAACCGAGTAGGAAACCGTACTTACACACATCAAAATTAGTGCAATCCACTTCTCATGAAACCCTATTTTCCTCATTGTAGCTTCAAGGTAAGGCCATTCAACCTGATCGTAGGCCTTACTCATATCGAGCTTCACTGCCATTAGAGCTTCCTTGCCCTTCCTTTTCTGGTTGATGCAATGCATCGTTTTAAAGGCAACTAGCACATTGTCTGTTTATACACTACATTACATAAGCTTATCGGTTTGAACTCCACAATTTTCTGTGGTGACGCTACCTTCGGGATAAGACATATAAATGTTTCGTTGAGAGCACATGGCAACACACCAGAATTTAAAACTCCCAAAACACAGCTTACCACATTGGGTCCTACAATATCCCAATACTATTGGTAAAAGATGGGTGACAAACCGTCAGGACCCGGGGCTTTTGTGGGTTGCATCTATTGTAGTGCTTGCCATACCTCTTCTGCCTTGAACACTGCCAACAACTCCTCATTCAAATCTGGAGTGACCCAATTGGAAATTGCACTCAAGCTTGCATCGAAATTGGATGGGTTGTCAGACTTGAAAATCGTCACAAACTATTCTAGAATTATATTTTCAATACCCTCCTGATCATCTGTCCACTCCCTCTATTGGTTTTACAACCCTTCTATTCTATTTTTCCTTCTCTGTTGACTAGCTGTGGCGTGGAAAAATTTCGTATTTCGATCACCCCACTTAAGCCACATCGCCCTAGACCTTTATTTCCACATAATCTCCTCCCGTATTAGGATCTCATTGATTTCCTTTTTCAGCCATTGAATTTCCCTAGCTTTATCAAGCCTACCATCCACTACTTCGAGTTGTTGGAGCTGATTTTGTTTCTGTCTCAAGGTGTTGTTCACATTCCTGAAAACCCTCCAATTCCACCTTCAGAGCTGCTTTTGACAACTCTTTAGATGGTCCATGATTATAAACTCAGTGTCTCTCCTCAGAGGGTCCCATGCTTCCTCAATCACCTCTCTGCATCCAATCTCCATTGTCCACATAGCCTCAAAGAAAAACCTCTTCCTTGCCGGTTTGTGGGGTTGTCGTCGGTGAAGGAATAGTGATAACAAGCAGTGATAAGAGATTGATATAGTAAAATGATGAACACTCGCTTCCGAAAAATTACCGATCCAACTCTCACTTGCCACCATTCTATCCAATCTGAGTTTAGTTCTCTACTCCCCTGCCCTTCCATTACACCAAGTGTATCTTTGCCCAGCAAAACCCAGGTCATATAGCCCACATCTACTTAGACATTCCTTGAAGTCCTTCAGTTGCCTAACATCTCTTTCCAGCCCCCTTAGTTTTTCATTCAAATGGGCGATTTCGTTGAAATCCCCGAACATCACCCACAGCAGTGGACTCTACGCTTTTAGGACTTCCAACAACTGCCACGAAATGAAGTGTTTAGTTGCATCGGGTTGCCTATAAAACCCAATTGCATGCCATGGTGTTGGTGATGAGCTATTGTGAGTCTCAACATCGATGTTAGAGTTAGAGCAACTCTTGAATTGCACATCAGTATCCTCTCTCCACAACAACGCTAGGCCACCGCTTTGACCATCGCTTGGAACCATTATTCCCTAAGTATATTCCAGCTTACTTTGAATGCGTTTAATCCGACTCGTTCTAGCCTTCAGCTTCGATAGAAAGACCAGAAGTGGGTCTTTTGTTCTCACCTCGTCGGTGAGTGTTCGAATTGCTAGGGACGACCCTAATCCTTGGCAATTCCAGGCTATCACACTCATTTGGCTCAGCGGTGCTGCTCAGCAACCACCGCCACACTGCTAACCGTTTTCTCCTCACCATTTAGGTTTTGATCGTATCCCTTGCTTCCTTTACTGTGTTTTAGACTTCCTGCATTAGGGTCAAGCTCTTAAAGTGGTATTGGGTCATCTCGCTTGGCTTTTGTTGGGCTTTCATTAACCTGGATTACCCTCTTATTACTTTTCCTAGCTAGCCTCTTCCAGTGCTTACTTGTTAGGCTTAAAGTCTCAGATATCCATCCTTTTTTTTTTATCATCAAAGCTTATTGCTAATGGGCCTAAGGCTGGGTCCTCTTTAGTTGGTCCATCTTCCGTCATTTTAAATTCATGGTTTGGCGCCACACTTCCAGTAGGTGCTATCTAGGCCTTTCGGCACGTTGCTATCTCCCACTGCATGCCATCCCCAAAATCGGGCTTGGCAGCAGGCTTTTCCTTACCGAATCTCCCTAAATTAGTTACCTTCTCCTCTACCTTTCCTACCAACTCTTTGGCCCTACCATCCTCAGGTCACGATTCTGACACAAGCTTAGGAAGGACTACTTCCCCCACATCTTGTGTAGGGTGACTAATCCTCTATATTAGATAAACTAAGGACCTTTAATCAAATTCAGAAATTTCCATAAGATTCACTACAAAAGCACCATATAAAAAATTACCCTCCATGCAATACTCTATCTTCGTAATTCAAACACCCTAACAGCCCAACAAGTTAAAACACCCTAACAACCACATTATTCCAAAGGATAAAACAACAATAGAATGAAAAATATCTCTCTCTTCCGTAAAACATTATTCAAAGGATAAAACATAAAACATCCTAAGTGCCAAAGTAGTGCCCTCCTAACAATCTTGCCTCCTCTTGCAGAAATTGAAGTTGTAAATATGGTTCTTCCATCACGACAAACATCTCTCTCTTCTCTCGTTTCTGAAAAATACGTGCTGCCATGAGGTAGAGTTTGGAACCCTTCTCAATGCCATCCAAGGTGCACACGCGTTCCATGACATTACGAATAGTACTACTTGGCTCAACTGAAAAAGCTGAGTTCCTTAACTCCACAACATCACAGATACGACTAAGTTGTTATGTTAACTGTAATGCCGTTCCTCCTTTCTTCCCTTTGCTCTGTGTGGATGATGGTAAAACTCGCTTCTTTCCTTTGTTTTGTGTTGGGTTAGGTGGTTGTGTGAGGTTAGGAGTCTCATCTTCATGAACGTCATCATCATCATTTGGAGAAGATGAGTCAGCAGAAGTATCACCTAACCCCTCCTTAGGTGTCTCAAGATCATCTGGTAACACACTTGAAGTGGGGGCACATGCTAAATCTCCTGTGGCTGCAATGTCCTTAAACATAATGTCTAATAAGTCAACATTCTCCAAACCTTTCTCTCGAAATTTTGCAGCTTCAGGACCCTCCTACAATTTTGAATATTTTCATTAATAACTCAAATAGCATGGTTTATCTACTAATACAAAATATGTACAATGGGTTATACAAAACATACCATTAGTTTCCTCTCCCACCACTCATCAGTTGCAGCTATTGTTCCTTTGGTTGCATCACATCCCAATCCAGTTTCACTTCCCTTCAACTTATTCCAAAGTACCCAATCTTTCTTCAAACTATCCCATTTATGCTTATACTTCGCCCTAGGATATTCCTTTCCAGTTTTCTTTTCAAAAGTTGCTATAATATTTGCCCAACCCTTTTTACTAAAGTGGGTATTAGGTCGATTGCCCTTAAATACCTCATCCACACAAGCTTCACAAAAGATAGTTGTTGCTCTTGATGGCCATTGAACTCTAACATTTGAGCTATTTTGGGATTGTTTGGTGTTAGGATTTGAAGTCTCCTTGTTCATAACCATCTAAACAAAATATAGGTTTATTAATAACAATGTTCAACCAAATATGTAAAAATTCCAATGCTCTTACAAACAATACTCTATTATAGGTAAAACAATTTCACACTTAATACACTAGCAATACATTTTAGTCAAAAATTAATAAACGGTAGAACTAGCAATAGAATAAGTCGGTGGTTGGAGCTTTCTATTAAGTAAGAATCTAGAAATAAACAACAACACAATAAACTAGCTGCCTAAAGCAAAAGGAAAAAACAAAAGACATAAGAACAAACAAAATTACTTAAGGCCTCTTTGAGCGCACTAAGCTAGAAATACAATGAGAAGGATTCCATAGACAAATTACAAAGAACAAAAAATTGAGAATTTACCCCACTTAGCAAGCGTGTGAGCAGCCACATTCCCCTGCCTTTTTTTTTTTTTTTTGATAATCTGCCATGTCTATAACTCAAAACAAAGGAGACACAAGGGAGGCCTCTTCCTTACAAACATCAGCAAGACAAGGAGGAAGGTTGGCCGAATTGAAAAAACAAGACAAATTTAAAGCTAGAGCGAACTTTGCTGCAGAATGAGCAGCAAGGTTACAACTTCTACAAACCCAAAAGAAATCACAAGCTACAAAATTAACTACTGATTCTCGGATGTCCATTCCCCTGCCTATTCATCATAGATTGAATGCTCGACTAAAATCTAGTTATTGTGTTATGAATGAATTTATTTGATTGCCAGGGTTACACACATGCCAAGCTTTTATTTGATTGTCTAAATCACCCTGCCTTTCAATGTCAAAAACATAATAGCTGTCATTTTGCCACTAACACCTAAGCATCCTCAGCCAAGCTACTTGGGCTGATGAACTAGAAATTAAGTAAACAAGTAGTATCATTTTCCTTTAAATCACTAAATGTTCCATTCTGTAATCTACCGGAATAACTTTTTATCAGAGTCAATAATGAATTTTCAGAACACTCTATCATCTTGAAAATGGGACTTCAAACACCTTAAGAAAATCATCTTTAGTAAAGAAACAAATCAACATGTGTTCCAACCCATCCATGTCTATGGTAGAAAAGATGCAAAGAAAACACGCATAGGCAAATGTGCAATGAGATATCAAATCATAGCCAAAAATTTTGTATTTTAATCGATGCCCAGTGACCAATTTGATCACAGAAGAGTCTGAATTTTAATATCAACCCATATATTAGAATCTAACTGTCCCAACTTACTGTATTGAACAAACTTTCTATTCCTTCAAGGAATATTAAACATTAAAACATACAAAAAATTAAGCAATATCACACTTAAAAGTTCAAATTTGAAAATTCTGCCCATTGACATTGGCTTCTAGGAATATTTTTAATTAATAATCTTGTTATTTACAAGCAAGACCCATATCTTGGGTGGGAGGAACTACCGATCCAAGCAAAAGAACAATTAATAATGGTCATCTGAAAATTATCAGCAGCAGCAACAACAACCTGAAATATTCTTCAAACCCATATAATTTTCAACAAGAAAAAATGAATCCCATCCAATCCAAATGGTTTTGATCAACCTCATCTGTCTGAAATTGTTTTAAACACTTCACAATCAGTAGAAAAACAACAGCAGCAACAACAAATCACTTAGTCATGTAAGTTCTAATATTTTGAGTTTATTCAGTCATCTAAACTAACGTGTAAAAGCCCAAATCAATATAACTATTTCAGAGATGGGTAATGGAGAATTTTTACCTGAAAATCGT
Source organism: Castanea sativa (assembly GCF_040712315.1). Classification (NCBI taxonomy): domain Eukaryota; kingdom Viridiplantae; phylum Streptophyta; class Magnoliopsida; order Fagales; family Fagaceae; genus Castanea; species Castanea sativa. The sequence continues at coordinate 18,811,799 of NC_134016.1, read as the reverse complement.
GATGTAGAATAACAATGGCAATCGGAGAGAGCAACTGAGCAATAACAGAGAAGAAATAACTGAATATCTAAAATTGATGAGGAGAGAACCAAGACTAATGAGATATGAGAATGTTTACCTGGAAATCGTGATGCAGACACAAAACAACGACGGCAATCGAAGAGACCAACTGAGCAATAACAAGGAAGAAATAAGTGAGCAACTGAGCCTATCCCTTCTCCATATATATATATATATATATATATGGAGAAGGGGTAGGCTGGGATTTCGGTAAAAAATTCCTGAACTGCGCAAAACAATTAGCGGCAACCCAATCGTCCCAACTGCGCGATGCTGAAAAAGCAGTAGAAAATTTCGTTTTCGGAATCGCGAAAATCTGCGGAATTGAAAACGCAATCCCGTAGATATCGCCTAGCCAAACGGAATCCCTGAATCACAATTTGCGAAACAACCGTTCTGTGCAATGTAAACGCCTAAACAAACGGGCCCTTTGTAATACAACAAATCTTGATAATGAACTTCAAAATAATTTAGAAAAAAATGAAAATAATAATGAAAATGTCATAAATGAACAAGTTCACCATAATGATGTTCAACTAGAAGAAAATGAAAATAATGATGAAAATGTCACAAATGAACAAGTTCACCATAATGATGTTCAACTAGAAGAAAATGAAAATAATAATGACATGTTGAATTATATTCCTTCAGATATTTATGATCCAGGTAATTGGAAAAATATTGACACAAAATTAAGAGATTTATTAGTAGAAAGAGGTCCAATTAGAGACAATGATATAATTTTTTCTAAAGGTGACGAAAGTATACATACTAACATCACTCTTCAAGCTTAAACCAACTCTATTGTTTCGTATGGAGAAAAAACATTAAAAAATAAAATAAAATAAAACCTAGGTAGAATAACTCGATATCCAATCCACCAACCGCATGATTTTCAAGTAAGAAATAGAAAGAACCAATAATATTATGGCTAGCTTCTAAAATATGGCTAATCCTAACAGCGCACCAAAAATAAAACCAACAACCATTTATTGCATTGCATTTGCAAAGAAAATTTCGTAGGAAACTAGTCATAACCCCATTTTAGAAATCATTCAAATAAAATCATCTTGAAAAGAGAGTGAGAATAAATTCTTTGAAAAAAAAAAAAAACCAATACTCATATGAGCAACTATTGCCTAGGAAGCATGAACACAGGTATGGATATGATATAGCGACACAAGCAATTTTTGAAAATTATAACACGACATATTAGATATGACATATGATACGACATCTTAAATGAGGTGAGAATAAGAAAAAGTACCTATGAAAACATTAAAATACGAGGGAGATAAATGTAAAGAACTATACAAGAAACAAACTCGAGAAGTAACCTGGCCTGTAGAATACAGAGTCCAAAATCAGTGGCTTTAAGAGCGGCATCCTCATCCAGACTATGAAACAAGAAGTTCTCAGGCTTGAGGTCTCTATGCATAATCCCAACCGAATGACAAGCTTCCTCAACCTCAACAATAGTCTTCATCAATTTAGCCGCCTCTCTTTCACTGTAGTGTCCCTTCCTCACTATCCTATCAAAAAGCTCTCCACCTTCACACAGCTCCATCACCAAGTGTACAGCCAGAGTCCTCATACGTACCTCGAATCTTCACCACGTGTGGTTGCTCAGACAAGTCTTGCATTATCTGAATTTCCCTCAAAACATCATCATAGTCCTCTGTGTAGAACAGCTTGCGCTTTGGGATGGACTTGCAAGCGTAGTTTTGGCCTGTGGAGTTGTCTGTACCGAGGTATGTGGTGCCGAAGCCCTGTCCGAGCTTGTGGCCAAGTTTGTAAAGGTCTCTGAGGTTTTGAGTCTTGTGGGGAAGGATCCGTGTGGGGTTTAAATCTTTTGGTAGTGAAGAAGAGATTGATTTTTTCATGATCTAATTATGTTAGATATTAGAAGAGATTTCTGAGATGCAAGGTTCAACTTTGAAGAGAACCCAACCTACCTTCTGTCTGTTACTCTGTTACTTTGCTTTTGGAGAGAAGGAAGACTATTATTAAGTCTCAGGTTCTCTTAATTTATTACTCTTTAGTTTCTACTCTTTCTCTCTGTACTTTCTTTTGCTTTCTTTTATTTTTTGGTATGTAACTCTCTCACCCTCATAAATATATGCTTTTCTATATGGTTCTTTTGTGTTATGCTTTATGTTTCACTAATCACAATTTGTCATATATTTGTTTGGCTTTCCTTATAAAATAACCAAAATTTAAAATGAAAACAAAAATCAAACATATGACATACCATAATTAGTAAAACATAAAGTAAACACAAAAAATAATATAGATGATTTGTAATCTTTTATTTGCTAGAGACGAGTTTCTCTTTATAATCTCTCACTTTGCTGTTTCTTTGCCGTTTCTCTGCCTTTGTACAAACTACAAAGCATTAAGTTACTATTGTTTGTTTTTTCTTGCTATTAATTAATGCAGGATTAATTCGCAAGTGGATTAACTTCTCTTGGTTTTACGTAATAAACGAAACTTAAGAGGAGTGATACCATATTGTGTTCTTACTTCCTAGCATAGTTTTATCTAATCAAAGATCATATACAAAAAAAAAAAAATAATCACACATCTTCCCAATTCAAAGGATTGCCTCTTTCAGCCATTGTCTTAATAAAAAGAACAATTTGAAACAGCCTCAGCTTACAAAGTTGCCCTTGACTTAGACCACACTCACCTTAAAAATCAATAAAATTACATAAATACTCCTTTAAAACCAAGAAAATTGCAAAAATACCCCTGAAAACCAATAATATTTCAAAAATACCCCTTTACCATATCAACCAAGAGCTTTGGAAAATAAATACAATCGTACAAGTCTATGGTGGCTCCAAGAACATTTTTTAGGGTAGTCACTAAGAAACTTAAATTATACAAAATTTAATAAAAAGATAACCTGAATATATCAATATCACAAAAAAAAAAAAAAAACACACACACACACACACACACAAAAATACATTAAATATTACAATATTTTTCTACTAACAAAGAGAAAAAGAAAAAGAAAAAGAAAAAAATGGACTGATAAGATGAGAGTAATAAAGTAAGAGAATTGAAATGATAATAGAGAAGAGAATGAATGATATTTGCTACAACTGCAAACTGTGTCGCTAAGGAGAGCGAAATTATTGTGACTGCAAAGCCAAAAAGAACATAATTGCCAGTACTACCAAGGAGAACTCATGACTACAATCTTGTTCTTGAGTCATTTTTTTAAGAATAAATGAAATTAGAAATTATTTTTATATAATAGGTTGAAACAGTTACAAATTTGAATGATTATTTTTATTTTTTATATAATAGGTTGAAAGATTTACCAATTTGAATGATTATTATTATTATTATTATTTTTTTTGAATGGGTTTTTTGTTGAATAATTTGTTCACTCGTTGTTGTTGGGTCTAATCTTGTTTTTGATTAGGTTATTTTTGTTGTTATTTGAGCTTTTTTTGTTGTTATTTAAGGGGTTTTTGTTTTGTTTTATTTAAGTGGTTGTGGTAGGCCTTTTTTTGCGTCTTGGGCTGGATTGCTCTTGCTGTGCCACAGCCCTATGATTTTGGCGTAGGAGAGTTGGGACTGGCCTAACTAAGATACACTTTAGGCCAGCTTGTACACAAGTTGGGCCCTTCTCGTATTGATGTGTCTCGACAAGAATCTTGAGCGTGTTCACGTGCTTACGACAGGATTAACTGCTACAAGTGTTATAGCAGGAGAATACAATACAACAGGATAACTAAAACATATTTTAACTAAAATACTTTCTACTAATAATAATACGTGAATAGTTCCACAAAGGAAGAAGTATTGGAACACGATTACGGCAGGAATAGATTAATAACGAGGTGTCAAGTTAATCATTAATCAACTAGAGCAAAGGAAGAGTGGAGTAGTTTGCTAGAGGAATGAACTTGACCCCTTAGTAGATTCAAGTCCAAAAGGGGAATCAGACTCCAATGTGGGTAATCTCAAAGGAGAATCCTGCTATAGAAGTTACTCACTTTGGAAAACAGATCTAGATGACTTAATCTCAAATTCTTGACTCATTAGAGAGTGCGCTACTGAGAGGGAGAGAAGCAGGTGGCCTATTGATGCATGCTTTTACTCCTATCACTCGTGTTTTTCTTCATTACTCTTGGTTTTTTGTTTTCCTTTTTTTTCTTCTACTCATTTTCTCTATTTTCTTTCCTTTTTCCTTTTTTTTTTACTCTCCACCCTTTTTTCCTGTTCCTTTTAATGTGCACATCTAGGCTTTTTATATTGCTTGTCATGACTGGATTTGCCATTTTTACCCCTTAATCGCTTTTAGCCTGTTGTGGGCGTCCTTCTAGGATTACCCATTGGTCTGCTAGCTGCACAACCACCACCGCTACACTACGTTGGCTGTGCCATGCCTCATTCCCAAATAAAAGTGGTTTTGTTTTGTTTTGTTTTTACTCCCCTTTGGTGTTCCCATCCGGATAAGGGTTAATACTCTCACTTACCAACCTCTATAGCATGCATTTAGTGGCTCCAGCTCATGTTTACCTCTTTTGGAAGAGATGTCATCCCAGCAGGACATTTCCCCCAAAAGAGCTTGAGCAGGAACCCCAAAATAGGCTCCCCCTTCTCCCCACTGCCAGACTACACCCTCTCTTACTTCTAACCCGGGGGTCCACCTCCCCTATATTGGTTGGGTACAGGTAAGTGGTGTCTAAGCCTTGTGTGCATGCTCCACTTCCATATGAGTCCATTGCTTTTCTGGCTATCACGTGTTTGCTATTGCTTTCAGGCTTGTCTGGTCCTACTGCACACTCTGGTGTTTGTTTAACTCTTGCAACGTGAATGAGTTCTTGGGACTTCATTCTCTACATCCCATTTCTTCGATAGGCTGGGCATTGCTTGGGTGTGGGCCTTTTCTTCTTTAATTTGGTCCATGTCCCCTTTTATCCTTTGTCCATGGGTTGGTTGGTGCTCCTGCCACGTCACTGCATTGTTCTTGCTATATTACTTCTAGGCTTGCAGGCTGAAGTGCTTGCCATGCCAATTTCGTATTATTTCTTCTTCTAGTATTTACTACCCAACATTCCTGATGGGCCAATCCATTCAATACCCTGGGCTTTCTCGACCTATTTCATTCTTCGGTCATCCTTGACCCATTTCATTCTTCAGGTCATCCTCGACCCATTTCATTCTTTCCTACCTCTTTCATTCCCATGGGCTTTTGCCAAATCCTCTGGGCTTCCCTGGCCCAATTACCATGTCTTTACATTTGGGTTTATTGGCCTTTGAAGCAACCCCATTTATTAATTACTTTCTTTGGGTTCCTCTGGCCCATTTTACTTTCTTTCCATCTCTTACAATACCCATGGGCTTACTACTTCATTCTTTGGGGTTTCCTTGACTCATTTACTTTCTCTCAGGCCATTTATCACTTTATGGGCCTGTGGACCATTATTCCTGCTGTAGACACTCGCTTCTGCACCCATAATTTAATCAAGGAAGATGACTAGAGTGACTATTCATATACTCAAAATTCATGATTGCATTACATACATTAATTCATTCATTGCATATCATAAAAATGATCTTGAGATTCTAACGATCACAACGGTATGCTCGATTTCCAAATCGGACCGTCGGACTGAAAGATATCGTATGAACAAGTTTGCATGGTCTAGATGCATTTTGTTTAGATAGAATCAACCACACATGATTAATTTAAATTAATTCTGATTGGCTAGACAATTAAAATTAATTAAGTAATTTTGTGATTGGTTGTTAGTTAGTGTCAAAAATAGGCTTGATAGCATGGGAATAAAGAGGATAATCAAATAACAAAAAAATTGTAGATAATCAAGACTTTTTGGAGTGTTTATCTACAAGATAATCATTGTTGTAGAGACCTCAATCATTAGAAAATGAGTTTAATTTTTGAATATGGATTAAAAACGTGTCCAAGTGCAAATCCCGGCTAAAAAAACCTAAAAAAAAGAGGCCAAAATGGACTAAAACTCAAACGCGGGTCTAGCACCCAAGAGGGCCATTGGGCACTCTTGGAGTGCTGATCGACACTTTTCAAGTGCTAATTTGCACAAATGCGGACCATAGCCCATGGGCACTTGGATTGAGATAAATCTAATCATTTTTTTATTTTTTAGAGATAAGGACACATCTCAGTTCGTATTCTGATCATTCAGCTGATTTTTCAAACATACCAGCCTCTATAAATAGAGGAGGCCTTTCAAAATATTTTCTTTCCTGTAAGCAAAATATTTTAGGATTCAAAGAGAATTGAATAAATTTCTTTGAGTCCTAAAATATTCCTTCACTAAGAAGAGCACGCTCATGCAAGAGGTAGTTTTTTTTTTTTCCCCTTTCTTTTTCTATTCCTTTTGATTAATTTTGTTTGGCATGAATAGGTTTATGATGTTTTTATTATTTCTGATTTTCTGATGTAATTGCCATGTGTTGTTCAAACTTTTCTTTAAATATGTCCTCAGGTGATTCTTTTGTTTGTTGTGATCTTTTTCTTAAATTTCAAAATCTGCTAATCATCAAAGATCTTTTTTTAAACTAAAAATTGATTTGTATTTTCATTAAATACAGATCTGATTTTTTTTACCCGTAAAACTGATTTGTATTTTCATTAAATGCAAATTTGATTTTTTTTTCTACATTAAAAACTGATCTGTATTTTCATTAAATACAAATCTATTTTTTTAAAACACATAAAACCTATCTGCATTTTCATTAAATGCAGATCTGATTTTTTAACTATAAAAAATTATCTGTATTTTCATTAAATATAGATATGATTTTTTTTTAAGAAGATTTTCTTTGTCACAAAATAGCAGATTTTGAAATTTAAAAGAAGAAGTTAAAAGTTGAGATGATTTTTGATATCAGCATGCAACATAGATTTATTACATGAGTGTAGTCCCTCTTCTAAAAGAGTCATTTTCTTATTTTATTCATAAAAAGCAGATTTGATCTTTTTCCCTACAAATCTAGATTTTCTTATTCACAAAATAGATCTAATTTTTCTTTAAAAAAAATCACCATTTTTAACTTTGCTCCAAAAAAAATCTGATTTTTTTTAGTGAAAACCTTATTCTTTCTTTATATAACAACAAATCTGATTTTTTTTTTTTTAATGAATCAAATCATTTTTTTTATTCACAAAAATAGATTGGAATTTTTTCTAATAAAGAGGATACATTCATAGGATAATTTTATTTGAGTTAGTTCTGGTCAAGTGTCTGTCATGTATATTCAACATATTATTCATATCATGCAAAAAAGGGTATATAGGTCATTAGAGTCTAGAAGACCTGAATCTGTTTGGGTGGAATGGGTGCCAAACACCTTCTCATTTCGTAACGTAGCCTCCGAACATAGTTCTTTTGGATAGGTAGACTTGTGCTTTGTCTTTCTTTTTTATCTTTGGATAGATTGTAACTAGGACTCAAAGCTTTGTAGGATTCAATTTATCAAGACTGTATTTATTTCTATTCAATCAATGACAATGAAGTATTTTGATCATATAATTTTGTATTTTTTTTTTCGTATAAAAAATAAGTGGCGACTCCACACCACTTACCCAAAAAGAGAGGTGCATTGAAAAAGCATCCAAATATTTTTTGAGAGCACCCTCTCAAGAAGTTGCGGTCTCTCACAGTGGCGACTCTACTAGGAATGTTGAGGGCTAAGCTTCATGTTAAACTTAAGTGACCAAATATATACCCTTGTTTTGCATGATATTGTTGCTTGTTTGTTTATTTATGTCTTGCAATGTTTGGATGATATTTTTGTTTGTGTTGGTTGTTAAGAGATTTCCCTAACTGTTATAGTGTGTGCCATCAAAACAACAAATATATATGCACCCATCTCAACAATATGGTGGTAGTAACCATGGATCACCTTTACAACCCAAAATCACTGGATCATTTCTTGTTGACTGTAAAGGATAGACCATGCCGTTTGAACCAACGCAATGTTCATTATATTACAGGTTCGGAGGTGTAACGTCCTAGCTATGGGAAACAATAAAACAACAAACCCACCCTACAACGTAATGACCTAAAATCTACCCTTAGGTCGGTCCATGTTAAAATTGCATTGCATGTTGTGTGTGTTTGATTGATTGATTGATATAGATGGGGACTTAGCTGTGATTGACCCGACCAAGCCTTATCTTAGGGTAAAATTTTGTCAAGATCAAAGGGAAGGCTCCAAAGAGAACGCAAGACCGACACAAGCTAGTAGTTCTAGTTCTAAGCCTGTCACTCCCATCATGGTACTAAAGCCCGTGAACAAAGAATACACTCCACTATTGCAACATCACAATCCCATATTCAACCTACAAGACAGTTCAAGCCATAAGAAGACTGAAGATCCTGTCACCATGACAGAAGAGGGAGAACATTTGAACACTGAAGAACCCATGAACACCCAAGAGCTACTAAACACCATGGTAGCTAGTTAAATCCAGCTGAGGGAGGACATGAACCTTATGGTACAACAATTTCAGAACCTGAAGAGTGGCCAAGAGGAGAACAAGACTAACCATAATTCCCCAACCATGGAAGGAGAGAAGATCAATGAGAGGATAAATAAGATGGAAGAGATGATTAGGAGAGCTCGTGAGATGGAAGACCTCATGGACTACCAATCACTCTCACTTTTCCCTGATGTAAGATTGCTTCCTAAGTTTAAGATGCCAACCTTAGACAAGTTTGATAGGACCGGCTACCCAAAGTCCTATCTGAAGATGTATATGAGGGCCATAAAACCCCTAGGAGTGACTGAAGAACTACTTGCTCAAATGTTCCAAAATACTCTAACTGGAGCCACTCTTAGGTGGTTCCTCAACTTAGATGATGCTAGAGCAAGGAGGTGGGAAGACATTTGCCGTGAGTTTCATAATCAATACAAGTACAACATAGAGGTGGATATAATAAGGAGGGATCTTGAGACCACAAAGCAAGAGCCGAAAGAATCATTCTCTACCTTCTTTACCAAGTGGAGGTCCAAAGCTACACAGATGATGAATCGGCCAAGTGAAGAAGAACAATTAGTTATAGTTGTAAAGAATTTATTACTTGTATACTATAAGTACTTATTTGCCCAATATTTCCCTAATTTTAAAGCTTTGATTGCTACTAGAATCCAAATTGAAGATGCAATAAATAATTTCACTATAAAGAATGAGGACCCACCAAGGTTTAAAAAGAATTTAGGATCTAGTTCTAAAACTGAAGAAGTTTATAATATCTACAAAAATGTTCCTTATTGACTTATTGCACCCGTGCAAATATCATAAGGGCCACCTCCAAGGCCTAGGGGGGAGTTTCATGAGTTGTGTATGCCTGTGAGCCAAGTATTTGAGAAGCTAAAAGGAAAAGGGTTACTAAAGCTCTTACACCCAATACCAATTCCAAACCCGCTACCTACAAGATTTGATGTGTATAAGAGATGTGCCTACCACCAAGGCCCTAGCCATGATACTGACAAGTTTTTTGGCCTTTGTCATGCAATTCAAGACTTAATAGACAACAAGGTGATTGCACCGCCTACAAGGTCTAGCATCACTAATAATCCCTTGCCCAACCACAATTTTGGGAGAGGACCAAGGATTAATTGCTTGATGACTAAAGAGGGAAGTGAAGAGGACTCGTCTGAGTTAATTTATGACTTACCCGAGTGCTTTATGATGACAAAGGAAGAGTTGATGGGTATGACGCCCACTACAAGATATGATATATGGAGTGAAGATGTGATAGAACCATAAATTGCCTAACATCCACAAATGGGGGGAGACACTTCAAACCCCAATCAAGTAACCCAACATCCACAAACAAGGGGAGACATTTCAAACCCCAATCAAATAATCAAGCACCTACATACCGAGAGAGACACTTCAAACCCCAATCAAGTAACCCAACATCCACAAATGGGGGGAGACACTTCAAACTCCAAGATACCGATCCTAATGACCCAACAAAAATTGCCCACATTACAAGGGGAGAAGACACTTTAAACCCCTACATACGGAGACAGACAACCCAATTGAAGCCCTGAATAAATCTACCCAACGAACACCCATAGAAGAAGATGAGGTCCTTAAGCAACTATAGAAGACACAAGCCAACATATCTTTATGGGTTTTACTCATGGCCTCATACAAGCAATGCCAAAATCTGGTGGACCTTCTCAATCATATCCAAGTCCTTACAACCACTACTTCTCAAGATCTGAATGCTATGATTGGGTCCACAACGACCCATTACACATTACTATAGATGCCAAAGGCAAGAGGATTCTGATGGTCCTAATTGATGATGGAAGTGCTTTAAATGTATGTCCTTTAAAGAATGTAAGTTCCTTGGGTCTACGTATTGAAGAAATTGTGCGAATTGACCAGCATGTGAGAGCTTATGACAATAGTAGAAGGGAGGTCTTGGTAACCGTAACACTAGATTCACTATAGGGCCAATGATAAAGAAGGTGGAATTTCAAGTCTTGAATATAGCATCATGCTTCAACATGCTCCTTGGGCGACCATGGATCCATGACATAGAGGTTGTACCTTCGTCCCTATATCAAAGGGTTCGATTTCCACATGAAGGAGCCATAGTTACCATATATGGCGATACCTTGACGGCACCTAAGACTATCTTTGGTATTGACTTTGAGAAGGAGCCATTGACCTTAGATGGCTTTGAAATTGAGAGGCCTGGCTTTGAAAGAAGGGAAGAGGAAGTGGAGAAGATCTCTATGAACTTTGTTGCCTACAGCAACAATAATGTGGTGGCAATGATGAGGAGAATGAATTATCTTCCGAGAATGAACTTGGGAAAGACTATGAAGAAGCCAACTATTCAAGTCCTGAGGATTCCTACTGCCACACCACCTTTCGGGTTAGGCTATAAGCCCACTAATGATGACTTGTTAGAGATGGAAGTGAGAATAATGACCCATGCCAAGGCCAAAGCAAAGGGACTTCCTTGTCTTGCGGAGCTCCTAAAGCCCTATACTCCTACATTGAAGGGAAAGTTTGTCAAAGCTGGAGATAGTCAACGCTATTGGAAATTTCTTGAACCAAGATTTGATCTTGAGACTAGAACTATGATGCCTTGGTTCGAGCTACTACTTGATTGTAACAAGAAGCTTCCAGAACTGAAGAAGGAAGACACAACCTGGGTTCCTACGGATTGGGCTGATTATATGGACCCTAACGCAATGACTACGCTTCTAGGAGATGCCATTTGTAATATAGAAGAAGAAGAGCATTGGGAGGCTTGCCAACATGCATTGAAGATCCCGTATGAAGTAGAAACAAGTGATGAGGAAGAGAAAGAGGCCCTTAGCGATGATGATGATGAGGGTAGTAACAGCGAGAGTGATAGTAGTAGTGATAGCAGCAGCAGTGACAGCGGAGATGGTGAAGATGATAGCAGTAGTGATAGTGAAAGCAACGATAGTGAAGACTATGATAGCCAATACAGTGGCAATGATTGGGGTGAACCCCCTAGTGACAGAGAATATGAAGATGATGGGCTTTATTATGAAAACTATGATGATGATGTAGACTACTATGATGAAGATATAGAGGATGACGTCGAAGCTGAACCTATAGACATGGGAAGTGACACTGATAGTGATCAATATAGGCTAGAAAATGTGTTAGAAGTTGCAAGAAAGGAAATTGGAGAAGCCGATGATGTAGATTACCCCTATGGGGGCGTCTCTTAGATTAGAGCTGCATTATTGATGTTAGTTCAAAGTCAGAATCTCGATATGACAAGCATGGTAGAGAGATTCCTAAGTTGGAGTCATTTCACAATTCAGAACTTGGCTCATTGACCCTATACACTGAGGAAGAAGATGGCATAGACGCTAGATTGGCTGCTCTAGACCAAACACTGATGGTCTACAGTCTCAAAAACATAACACTGGATAGCCCTGAAGATGATAATAAGAAGATGGAAGGGAACGAGCTCCCTCAATGCACCCACCTGAACAATAAAGGGAAAAAAGATTTGTTTGGTGAATGGATGGATAGCATAGAGTGCTTGGATGCTTTTGCGACTGACATGCCCACAGATATGGAGATTGATGGTGAAGTCACAGATTATATGGATGAAGATCCCACGGTACTAATGCCGAGGGAAGAAGGAACTCACTAGGAGCCACCTGCCATTATTGAAGCCACGACCGAGTTGAAGAACTAGGCATGGGAGGGAGCCGCCCACCCCTTGTAGGACTTTGTGAAGAAGATCAAGAACGTTGAGTCAATCACTCTTTAATGAAAATATAGATTAGTTTTATGTGTTAAAAATTCAGATCTGTATTTAATGAAAATACAGACCAGTTTTGCTTTTAGAAAATCAAATCTAAATAATTTAGATCAATTTTTAGTTAAACAAATATTTGATATTTAGCAGATTTTGAGATTCAAGAGAAAGATTACAACAAATAAAAGAATCATCTAAAGACATATTTGAGAAAAGTTTAAACAACACATGGCAACAACATTAGAAATCAAAAATAATAAAAACATCCAAATTCTATTCATGCATTATCAAGTAGAATTAATAGAAGGGAACAGAAAAAGAAAAGAAAAACTACCTCTTGCATGAGCGTGCTCTTCCTAGTGAAGGAATATTTTAGGGTTCAAAGAAATTTATTTAATTCTCTTTGAAACCTAAAATATTTTGCTTACAGAAAAGAAACTCCTAAGGCTAGAGCCTCCAGAACATCTTTAACGTAAATGAGAAAAGAAAAGAAGAGAAGAGCCAGAAAGAGGGTAGTCGAAGAGCGTGAAAGAGTGTGCTGAATTTTGAGAGGCATCCTCTATTTATAGAGGCTGGAATGTTCGAAAAATTAGCTGAATGATCAAAATACGAACTGGGACGGGTCCTTATCTTTAAAAAATTGAAATAAATGAGAACTATCTCAATCCAAGTGCCCTCGGGCCGTGGCCCGCGTTTATGCCGATCGGCACTCCAAGAGTGTCAAATGGCCCTCTTGGGTGCTAGACCCGTATTTGAGTTTTAGTCTATTTTGGACTCCTTTTTTGAGGTTTTTTAAGTCGAGACTTGCACTTAGACACGTTTTTAATCCATATTCTAAAAATTAAACTCCTTTTTTGATGATTCAGGTCTCTTCAACAATGATTATCTTGTAGATAAACACCCACAGAAGTCTTGTGATGAGAATCAACAAGCATTCAAGGATCCATTGCATGTTCCAGTTCGGCCTATTACAAGAGCAAGATCCAAGAAGATCAAAGAAGTACTTAATGGGCTGATTCAAGAGATTTAGGCTGATTCTAACGCAGGACATTCCAAGCTTGGCCCAAAGGAAGCTGAAAACGTAATAAATTTAATTCAATCTATTTAGGGCTGATCTGGCTTAATTGCAAGTGATTTATGGCATGAATTAATGACTGATTGAATTTCTAGCTCTATATCAGTTAAGGCAGATTTTTTCCTATTTTGGATCTACTAATTTCAGACCAAATCAACTTTTATTTAGGGTTTTATTATTTAGTACGTTTTTTAGGTATTTTCATTGTTTTTAGGTGCATTTAATGCTTTTTAGGTCAAATTTGATTCCTGATATGGTAAGGTATCAATTAGGAGTTATTTTAGAATATATTTTCTTGTTTGTCAAGTTTTATGGAGCCCTTAAATAGGCTCTGAAGTTTGTAAACGTTTTTTAATAATATTATTGAATAAAAATCAGAAAAGGTGAGGCTTTGCTCTTCTTTTGGTTCTTCAAGAACTGTGAACTTATCAAGGATTCTCCCTTGTGGCGTTCAAACTTTATACCTTTGGTTCGTGATTCTTTATAATCATTGGGTCAAGGTCAACTTATACCTTTGGTTTGCGTTTCGATTATAAACGTTGGGTCAGGGTTTCTATCATAAATCTGAATTTTAGCTTTTTTGGATAAATATTCCAATATTTTTGTTGGGTCTCAAAGTGTGTCGATTGAGGTGTCCAAGGGGCTTCTCTATCTTAGAACCTGAGTTGTGGTGATTATGGGGGCTTATCTACCTCGATCTTGATGAAAGGTAACCAAGGGGCTTCTTTACCTCGGAACTGAAGTTGTGGTGACCAAGGGGCTTCTCTACCTCATTCTTGATGAAACGTACCAAGGGGCTTCTCTTCCTCGGAACCGAAGCTGTGGCCATCGAGGGGCTTCTCTACCTCGATCTTGATTAAAGGTAACGAAGGGGCTTCTCTACCTCAAAATCGGAGCTGTGGCGACCAAGGGGCTTCTTTACCTCGATCTTGATGAAAGGTAACCAAAGGCTTCTCTACCTCGAAACCAGAGCTGTGGCGATCAAGGGGCTTCTCTACCTCAATCTGGAATTTTGCCTGTAAAAGATTAAAGTTTTAAATTAAACTTTAAATGATGAGTGCTTTGTTGTTCCATTTTTTTTAAGATGTGTGATTTTCATTTGTTCATTTTTTATTTGAATTTTTTCATTTATTGCAAGAAAACTTTGATTGATTTTTGTAGTCCTTTGAAAAAGATTTTATCTTTGAAATTTGAAACTTGGAATTTGGAATTTGGAATTTGGAATTTGGAACTTGGAATTTGGAATTTGAAAATTGAAATTTGGAACTTGGAATTTGGAATTTGAAAATCTAGAATTTGGAATTTGGAATTCAAAAATTGAAAATTGAGATTGAAAATTTGACATTTGGAATTGAAAGTTTGAAACTTGGGATTGAAAATTTGAAATTTGGAATTGAGAGTTTGAAACTTTTTCTCTTTAAGAAAAATGGTATCTTTGTCCTTGATCATCTCCAAAACACAATTTCTTCAAAGTCACAAAAGTTTTTTTGCAATTGATATCATCTATTTTTTTTTTTTTTTGAAACTTTGAAAAATTTTCGTTCATCCTTCTTGATTTTTTCTTTTTCTCAGAAGGAAAGAAAAAAGAAATTTTTTTTTTGGAGTTGACTAAGTCAACTCAGGTTTGACTCAGCAACTCAGATTTGTAAAAGAGGGGGGGGGGGGATTTTGGTCCCCATTCCTTGTCTTTTCCTTTTTTTTTTTTTTTTGCTTTTCTCTCTTCTTTCTTCCTCCATTGTCACTATTCACTTCTTTCTTCCACTTGGATTTTCTCCCTTACTACACCAATTCTTCCCTAAAAAATCACTTTCCTAAGCTTCTCAACCTTCCTTCACTCATCTCCCTCAATTTCTTTTCAGATTCTTGTGTTCTTGGCCATTTTTGCTACACATCCACTTTGTGAAACCCATTTCCAAACTTCCTTTTTCTTTGCATTGACAATGGCATCATCTTCCGATAGGTCTTCCTTTCTTACTTTTCATGGGAAAAAATACCACCTATCTCTTGGATGGAATGATGAAGAAGGACTCCTTCAAGACCCCAAGATTCATGCTCACACTCTAAGATGGACTTCAAGGTGAGTTTTTTTTTTTTTTTTTTTTTTTTTTTGGGAAATTTGTTGTTTTCATGTTTCATTGAGAGTTTGGTGTTGAGACATTGTCATTTTATTGTTGTTTTCTCTTGAAATTTTGCACATTGTAGGGTTTATCATGTTGTAATCTTGGCTTTGGGGATATTTTTGAATTGTTGAGTTTTTTGTCTTGGTGTAACTTGGACAATGTTGATGACCCATGGAATTTGGCAATGTATGTAATATGTGGTGTTGTTGAATGAATTTTGGCTTGAATTTTGGGGGTATTGAAGTTATGAAAATTTTTTTGTATAGGATTGGTCAAACAAATTCATGATGAGTGCGGAAAATTTGTTGGAATGTGTAAGTTTTATTTCATGCATGGCAAAATTTTGTGGGTATGGGTATGGAAAAATTTTGTGGTGGCATGTATTTTTGTATTAGTCATGGAACTTTGATCATGGAAAAGTTTTGTTGGGCATGAGATTTTTTGGTCATGAAAATTTTTTATTGGACATGCTAGTTTTTGGGTTGTGGGAAAATTTGTTGTTGGACATGAAATTTTTGGTCATGGGAATTTTTTTTTTTTTTTTTTTTTTGTTGGGCATGAGATTTTTTTGGTTGTGGGATTTTTTTTTTTTTTTGCTGGGCATGAGATTTTTGGTCATTCTCAAGAAATTCTCAAGAAATGGTTTAAGATGTTGTCCATTCACCTTAAATATGTTACCATTCTTAGGATTTTCAATTTCTATGGCACCATGGGGAAAAACATTTTTAACAATGAAAGGTCCAGTCCATCTAGATCTCAATTTTTTGGGCAACAAATGTAACCTAGAATTATACAAAAGAGCTTTTTGAGATGGTTCAAAAGATTTCCTTAAAATTTGTTTGTCATGAAAAACCTTTATTCTTTCTCTAGAAATCCTAGAATTCTCATATGCATCGTGCCGAATTTCTTCCAACTCATTCAATTGCAATTTTCTCAATGAACTAGCCTTGTCTAAGTTAAAGTTAAACATCTTTATTGCCCAATATGATTTATGTTCCAATTCCACAGGCAAGTGACAAGCTTTACCATAAAGAAGTCTATAGGGAGACATACCAAGAATATTTTTATAGGCAGTGCGGTACGCCCAAAGTGCATCATTCAACCTCAATTTGGGTTAACCATCTTTTCCTAAATTTGTTTAATCTCCCTATTGACAAGCTCAACTTGTCCACTTGTTTGTGGGTGATATGAGGTGGCAACCTTGTGTGTTATGCAATATTTTCTCATTAATGTCTCAAAAGGTCAGTTGCAAAAGTGCAAGCCCCCATCACTAATAATTGCGCTAGGGATGCCAAACCTTGACAAAACATTTTCCTTTAAAAATTTCAAAACAATTTTGTGATCATTCTTTTTGCAAGGAATAGCCTCAACCCAATTTGAAACATAATCTACAGCCACTAGAATGTAAAGAAATCCAAGAGAAGGAAGGAACAGATCCATGAAATCTATGCCCCAACAATCAAAAATTTCAACAACTAAAATTGGGTTTAAAGGCATCATATTTCTATGAGTTACTCCTCCTAACTTTTGACAGGACTCACAAGATTTGCAAAAATGATGAGTGTCTTTAAACATATAAGGCCAATAAAAACCACATTGCAAAATCTTTGCAACGGTTTTCCTTGAAGAAAAGTGGCCTCCACAAGCTTCATTATGACAAAAGGAGATGACACTAAACATTTCATTACCAGGGATACATCTCCTAATGATTTGATCTGGACAGTACTTAAGTAAATAAGGATCATCATAGAAAAAATTACGTACCTCAACCATGAAGCGTTTCTTATCTTGAGCACTCTAGTGAGATGTGTTTGGCTTGTGACAAGAAAATTGACAATATTAGCATACCAAGGCAAAGTAGAGATGGAAAACAATTGTTCATCAGGGAATGAATCCCTAATGAGCAATGCATCCATGGATTCATTAAAAGCGAGGTGTGACAGATGGTCTGCCACCACATTTTCTACTCCCTTCTTATCTTTGATGGTGATATTAAATTCTTGTAGTAGAAGAATCCATCTAATAAACCTTGGCTTTGCATCCTTCTTTGAAAGAAGATATTTTAAAGCTGCATGGTTAGTGAAAACAACAACAAGAGAACCAAGAATATATGAACGGAATTTATCTAAGGCAAATACCATAGCAAGTAACTCTTTTTCAGTTGTAGAATAATTCATTTGGGCTTCATTCAAAGTCTTACTTGCATAATAAATTACATGAGATTTTTTATCCTTTCTTTGCCCTAAAACAGCTCCAATTGCATAATTACTTGATGCAAATCAAGGAGCTGGTCATGCTGATCATACACGTGGAAATGGAGTTGAATTTGCACATGACCCTTTGTCACTTCCTAGTGGCCCAATTACAAGACTTAGAGCTAAACGTTTCAAGGAAGCACTAAATGGGCTAGTCCAAGAGAATTTGGCTGATTCTGAAAAGACCAAGGTGGGCTCAGATAATAATCAAGGCTTAGTCCATGTCATCAAAGCACTTGAAGAGGCAAATTAATCTAGTCATTTAGCTTGTTTGACTGCCTTTAAAAGTCTAAGAATCCAAAAAAACGTGGGAACTTGTTTTGCTTAATTTTTGTGCTGTTTTCAAAGCTGTAATTATGACTTGCCTATTCTTGGAGGGTTGTTCCAGGTATATAGATGGGTAGTACAAATTTTAAAGATCAATTTTGGTTTTCAGAAAAACTATTCTCCTTGTGAGGTCTTGTGTTCCTCTTGGTTCTTAAAACAACTCTTGAACTTATCAAGTTAATCTTGTGGCGTTCAAACAACCAAACTTATCACCTTGATTTTTGAGAGTTTCTTAGGAATTCTTGGTGTGGCGTTTTCAATCCAACGTAGTCTTGGTGTTTCATCTGATTAGATGACGGGTCAAGGCTCAACAAATCTTATCTAACGATCTTAGGGTTCCAAACCATCATTGTTATCAGGTTTCATCACAATTGTTGGTGGAGTTCATATCATTTGGTATCAGAGCTTTGGTTCTAAGATAAGTTTTCCTATCTTTTTATTTTCATTCTATTTCTTGTTTCTTACACAAAAAAAAAGAAAAAAAATGAAACGAAAAAAAAAAAACGAAAAAAAGAAAAGAAAAGAAAATTTCTCAATCTTGTTCCTCACCTTATTCAAGTTCTTGACCTTTTTGATGAGTTTTGGTTGTTTATCATTCTAAATTACTGCTGGATTATTTTGAATTAGTTTCTTGAAGTTCGATTAAGAACTAAAGAAGACACAAAAGAGTGGAAAAAGGCAAGAGTGTGTGAGACCATAAGAGGGTAAAAGCCGTTTAGAGTGAAAACACGAGTGCGAGTGTATCAATTCTTGAGTGAAACACGTGAGGGAGGGCCTATGAGGATTCTAACCTTGTTTTGCAGATTTTAAACATGGCCAACAACAATCAAGAAGAAGACACAACTGAAGAACTTCGACAACATCAGAACCTCCAAATGCAAGCACTGCTAGGGGAGATGAGGCGTATGTTGAGGGCTGAAATTGAAACTAGTCATGAAAGATTGGATAGGGTAGAAGCAGGAACTCCTAGAGGCCAGCAACATGACATCCATAGCAGGCAGCAAGGTGGGCGTGTTCCATGGCAGAATGCTGAGGAAGAGGCGGAGTCAGAGGAGGTTGATGAGCCATATGTGAACCGAGGCAGGTTTGAGCGTGGGTATGGGAATAGAGAAGCTAGGATGGGTAGGCCTAAGAGGGATAATGATTTAGGAAACATAAAGATTAAAATCCCATCTTTTCAAGGCAAAAATGATCCTGAAGTTTATTTGAAGTGGGAAACTAAAATGGAGATGGTGTTTGATTGTCACAACTATTCGGAGATAAAGAAGGTTAAGTTGGCTGCAATTGAATTTACTGATTATGCCATTGTGTGGTGGGATCAATTATTGATTAATAGGAGGAGGAATAGAGAGCCACCCGTGGACACTTGGGAGGAGATGAAAATGCTTATGAGGAAGCGTTTTGTACCCAATCACTATTATAGGGGACTGTATCAAAAGTTGCAAAGGTTAACTAAAGGTTCCAAGAGTGTGGATGAGTATTACAAGGAAATGGAGGTAGCTATGATCCGGGCTAATGTAGAAGAGGACCGGGAAGCCACAATGGCTAGGTTCTTGCACGGTTTAAATCGTGAGATTGCGGATATAGTTGAGATGCAGCACTATGTTGAATTAACGGATATGGTGCATCAAGCCATAAAGGTGGAGGAGCAATTCAAACGGAAGGGATTGGCTAGGAGGGGACAACCTATGACCAGTCAGTGGAAGACAGCTTCAAAAAGGGACGAGCAGCTGCAAAATATGCCAAAATTTGAACCATCTAAGACTGCCAACTCAAAGACCGCCACTACTGTAGGTAACACTGAGGCTTCGAGTTCTAAAACCCGTGATATTAAGTGTTTTAAATGTCAGGGGCGGGGACACATAGCCAGCCAGTGTGTAAACAAAAGGGTGATGGTGATAAATGCTCAAGGCGAGCTTGAGTCGGAGAATGAGGAAGAAGTAGAAAATGTTGACATGCCATCTTTGGAGGATGCCGATGATGAGCAAAATGCTGTGGCTGGAGATTTATTAGTAACAAGGCGAGTCCTCAATGTGCAGGTTAAGGAGGAAGAAAGTAACCAAAGGGAGAACTTGTTTCATACTCGGTGCTTTGTAAATAAAAAAGTTTGCAGTGTCATTATCGATGGAGGGAGCTGCACAAATGTAGCCAGCACTTATTTGGTGGAAAAATTGGCCTTAACTACCTTGAAACATCCTCAACCTTACCGGCTTCAGTGGCTGAATGAATGTGGCGAAATCAAGGTGACAAGACAAGTGTTGGTGGCATTATCCATTGGCAAATATGAGGATGAGGTGCTATGTGATGTGGTTCCCATGCATGCATGCCATTTATTGTTGGGAAGACCATGGTAGTATGATCGGAGGGTTAAGCATGATGGATTCACAAATAAGTATTCTTTCACTCTTAAAGGGCAACCCATTATTCTTGTGCCATTAACTCCAAAACAAGTCAGGGAGGACCAATTAAAGTTACAAAGATCAAATGAAAAGAAAAAGGAAAAAGAAAGGAAGGCCGAAATTGAAAAAAAAGAGTTTAAAAAAAAAAGGAGAGTAAAACATTGATCAGAGTGAAAAAGAAAGAGAGATGATTTCGGCCATAATGAGAGCAGGAGAGGAAAAATTCAATTACATTGCAAAAAAAAGTGAGATCAAGAGAGCGTTATTTTCACACCAGCCCCTTGTTGTACTCCTGTACAAGGAGGCTCTTTTATGTACTAATGATTTTGTCGGAACTTTGCCGAGCAATGTTGTTTCTCTTTTGCAGGAGTTTGAAGATGTCCTTCCCGAAGAGGTACCTCATGGTTTACCTCCAATTCGAGGGATTGAACATCAAATTGATTTCATACCTGGTGCATCAATTCCAAACCGACCTGCTTATAGGAGTAATCCCGAGGAGACCAAGGAACTTCAGAGACAAGTAGGTGAATTATTGGAGAAGGGATACGTGCGTGAAAGCATGAGTTCTTGTGCGGTCCCGGTGTTATTAGTTCCTAAGAAGGATGGAACATGGAGGATGTGTGTTGACTGCCGAGCCATCAACAACATAACGGTAAAATATCGTCATCTTATTCCTAGATTAGATGATATGCTGGATGAATTACATGGTTCTTGCGTCTTTACAAAAATTGATCTTAAGAGTGGTTACCATCAGATTAGGATGAAGGAAGATGATGAATGGAAAACTGCTTTTAAGACTAAATATGGTTTGTATGAGTGGTTAGTGATGCCTTTCGGCTTAACTAATGCTCCAAGCACTTTTATGCGTTTGATGAACCATGTTCTGCGTGCATTTATTGGTAGATTTGTAGTTGTGTATTTTGATGATATCCTAATTTATATCAAAAATTTGGAAGAACATGTAATGCATTTGAAATCTGTTTTGGAAATTCTAAGGAAAGAAAGATTGTTTGCTAACATCAAAAAGTGCACCTTTGTACGGATAAGCTTGTGTTTCTTGGTTTTGTTGTTAGTAA
Organism: Castanea sativa; assembly: GCF_040712315.1. Lineage (NCBI taxonomy): Eukaryota > Viridiplantae > Streptophyta > Magnoliopsida > Fagales > Fagaceae > Castanea > Castanea sativa. Next base: position 18,790,197 of record NC_134016.1, on the reverse strand, counting down.
AAGAGGAATTGAGGTGGACGAGGAAAAGGTGAAGGCAATCCAAGAGTGGCCAACGCCTACAACAATCAGCCAAGTGAGGAGTTTCCACGGCCTAGCTAGTTTCTATAGACGGTTTGTGCGTGATTTTAGTAGCTTAGCCGCCCCTCTTATTGAAGTCATCAAGAAAAATGTGCCATTTAAGTGGGGGAAAGAACAAGAAAAGGCATTTAATCAGATCAAAGAAAAGTTAACTAATGCACCTTTGCTTGTTTTACCTAACTTTGCTAAAACTTTTGAAATTGAGTGTGATGCTTCAGGAATAGGTATTGGAGCTATTTTGATGCAAGAAGGCCGTCCAGTTGCTTATTTTAGTGAAAAGTTGGGTGGGGCAGCCCTAAATTACCCCACTTATGATAAGGAGATGTATGCCATGGTAAGGGCTTTGGAAAATTGGCAACACTACCTATGGCCAAAGGAATTTGTGATTCACACAGACCATGAATCTTTGAAGCATTAGAAAGGACAGCAAAGGTTGAACAAACGCCATGCCAAGTGGGTGGAATTCATTGAAACATTTCCTTATGTGATCAGATACAAGCAAGGTAAGGAAAATGTGGTGGCTGATGCATTGTCCTGAAGGTATGATTTACTTTCCATTTTAGATACAAAAATGCTTGGCTTTGAATACATTAAGGATGTGTATGCACAAGATTCTGATTTTGGTGATGTGTTCAATGCATGTGAAAAAGTGGCATTTGGTAAGTTTTATAGGCATGATGGATTTTGGTTTCGGGAGAATAAACTGTGTGTGCCTAGGTGTGGTGAGAGAAGCTCATGGTGGTGGTTTGATGGGTCATTTTGGTGTAGCTAAGACTTTAGAAATTTTGCATGATCATTTTTTTTGGCCTCATATGAAACGTGATGTGGAAAGAATCTGTGAGAAGTGTATCACGTGTAAACAGGCTAAGTCTAAGTTGAAACCCCATGGTTTGTACACCCCTTTGCCAATACCTAATGAACCTTGGACTGATATTTCTATGGATTTTGTTTTAGGTTTACCTAGGACTAAGAGGGGGAGAGATTCAGTTTTTGTGGTGGTAGATAGATTTTCCAAGATGGCACACTTCATTGCATGTCACAAAACTGATGATGCATCACATATAGCTGATTTATTCTTCAAAGAAATTGTTAGGATACATGGTATGCCTAGAACCATCGTTTCTGATAGGGATGCAAAGTTTTTGAGTTACTTTTGGAAGACTTTGTGGGGAAAGTTGGGAACCAAGTTGTTGTTTTCTACTACTTGTCATCCACAAACGGATGGTCAAACTGAAGTAGTAAATAGAACTTTGTCTTCTTTGTTGCGTGCTATCATTAAAAAGAACTTGAAAACATGGGAAGATTGTTTGCCACATGTTGAATTTGCTTACAATAGAAGTATACATTCTGCATCTAAGTTTTCCCCATTTGAAATTGTTTATGGTTTTAACCTATTGTCACCTTTGGATTTAACTTCTCTACCTTTGAGTGAACGTGTGAACTTAGATGGCAAAAAGAAAGCAGAATTTGTAAAGATGATTCATGAAAAGGCACAGCTGAACATCGAAAGGAGGACTCAACAATATGTCCATCAAGCCAACAAGGGACGCAAGAAGGTAGTGTTTGAACCAGGAGATTGGGTTTGGTTGCACTTCAGGAAGGATCGTTTTCCAAAAAAATGGCGTTCAAAACTCCTACCACGGGGTGATGGACCATTTCAAGTAGTGGAGCGCATCAATGATAATGCCTACAAGCTTGACTTACCAGGTGAGTATGGTGTTAGTGCAAGCTTTAATGTTGCTGATTTGTCTCCTTTTGATGTAGGTGATGATTTGAGGACAAATCCTTCTCAAGAGGGGGAGAATGATGCAAATCAAGGAGCTGGTCATGCTGATCATACACGTGGAAATGGAGTTGAATTTGCACATGACCCTTTGTCACTTCCTAGTGGCCCAATTACAAGACTTAGAGCTAAACGTTTCAAGGAAGCACTAAATGGGCTAGTCCAAGAGAATTGGGCTGATTCTGAAAAGACCAAGGTGGGCTCAGATAATAATCAAGGCTTAGTCCATGTCATCAAAGCACTTGAAGAGGCAAATTAATCTAGTCATTTAGCTAGTTTGACTGCCTTTAAAAGTCCAAGAATCCAAAAAAACGTGGGAACTTGTTTTGCTTAATTTTTGTGCTGTTTTCAAAGCTGTAATTATGACTTGTCTATTCTTGGAGGGTTGTTCCAGGTATATAGATGGGTAGTACGAATTTTAAAGATCAATTTTGGTTTTCAGAAAAACTATTCTCCTTGTGAGGTCTTGTGTTCCTCTTGGTTCTTAAAAGAACTCTTGAACTTATCAAGTTAATCTTGTGGCGTTCAAACAACCAAACTTATCACCTTGATTCTTGAGAGTTTCTTAGGAATTCTTGGTGTGGCGTTTTCAATCCAACGTAGTCTTGGTGTTTCATCTGATTAGATGACGAGTCAAGGCTCAACAAATCTTATCTAACGATCTTGGGGTTCCAAACCATCATTGTTATCGGATTTCATCACAATTGTTGGTGGAGTTCATATCATCACTTGCATCACACATAATTTCAAAAGGTAAAGTCCAATTTGGTGGTTGCATGATAGGTGCAGTGGTAAGCATGCCTTTTAGCTTATTGGCAAGCTTGGGTCCATTCAAAGGGAGTGTCATTTGTTAGGAGGTTACACATAGGTCTAGATATGAAACTAAAATCTTTAATGAACCTCCTATAAAATCCAGCATGTCCTAGGAATGATCTCACATCTTTAACAGTCTTAGGTGTAGGCAAATAAGCAATCAACTCAATCTTTGCTTTATCCACCTCAATGCCTTTTGAAAAAAACAATGTGGCCTAATACAATCCCTTTTGTGACCTTGAAATGACACTTTCCCAATTTAATAGTAAATTATTTTCTTCACACCTAGTTAAGACTTTTTTCAAATTAGAAAGGCATTCATCAAAAGAGTCACCAAACACAGAAAAATTATCTATGAAAACCTCTAAATAATGTTCTACCATGTCACTAAAAATACTTAGCATGCATCTTTGAAAAGTGGCAAGTGCATTACATAAACCAAATGGCATCCTCCTAAATGCAAAAGTAACAAAAGGACAAGTAAATGTGGTTTTCTCTTGATCTTCAAGTGCAATTTCAATTTGATAGTACCCAGAATACCCATCTAAAAAAAAATAGTACTCATGACCCGCTACTCTCTCTAAAACTTGATCCAAGAAAGGTAAAGGGAAGTGATCTTTCCTAGTGATTGCATTCAATTTTCTATAATTAATACACATGTGCCAACTTGTGGACCACCTTTATTGCCATGTGGACCATGTCCTCCAACTCCACGTAGTGCTGCAACTCCACCACGTTGGCAATGTCTCGATTCATCCCATTCAGAAACCTTGCCATGGTAGCTTCTCTATCCTCCTCTACATTTGCCCGAATCATGGCAATCTCCATCTCCTTGTGGTAGTCATCCACGCACCTATAGCCTTGAGTAAGACTCTGTAATTTCTGATACAAGTCCCTATAGTAGTGACTAGGAACAAACCGCCTCCTCATGATGGCCTTCATTTCCTCCCAACTCTCAATAGGTCTCTCATGGTTTCTCTTTCAGTTCATCACAGGTTGATCTCACCATATAATAGCATAGTCAGTAAACTCAATGACAATGAGTTTTACCTTTTTCTCCTCGGAGTAGTTGTGGCACTCAAAGATTAACTCCACCTTCTTCTCCCACTCCAAGTATGCCTCTGGATCATTTTTCCCTTGGAATGTTGGTATCTTCATTTTTATATTTCCTAGGTTCCTGTCAGTCCCATCTTGCCATCTTGGATCTCTTCGGAAACTTCTACCACGCCTTTCTCCTCTCTGCACAAACCTACTCTCATTGTTCAATGAAGCTTGACCTTCTTCATCTTCAAACTCATCCTCATGGTAGTCATCAGAATCATCCATGCGCGCACGCCTTTCTTGCCTTCTAGCATTAGGGCCTCTTTGGGGACGTTCCTCACTCAAAGTAGCAATAACAGTGTCTTGTCTATCCATCCGATCCCGAATCTCATTAAACACCACGTTCATGCGTTCAAATTATTGTTGCATGGTCTGCAAAATGATGGACGACTCCTCCCATCCTTCCCTATTTGATGTTTTGCACCTGGAAGACATAATTTTGAAACTACAGAAAATTGTTAGAAATAATTCCTCACAACACTTCCTCACATGTTTGCACTAAAATTATGTCACTCCCACTCGTGTTTCACTCTTAAATTGGCTTTTTCCCGATATTAGTCTCACACTCTCTTGCCTTTTTCCACTCGTAGCTTCGCTTTTTCAGTTCTGCATTAAATTAATAAACTTGATCAAGAAATTCAACTTGTAGTGTTTAAACAAATACCAACGGCAAGAAAATATGACAGAAACACTAAATCAAAGGAAGAGGACAAGGGAAAACAATTTTCTGGTCTGAGAGAATTGAAACTACAAACAATTTTTTTTTTTCTGTTTTCTATTTCTTTTTTGATGTCTTTTTTTTAACTTTTTTTTTTTGGGGGGGGCTGGGTGCACGATCTTAACCTAGTGCACTTCAACAAAAAAAAAAAAAATAAGAATGATGAATGAAGAACACAAAAGAAACAAGATTGGATGATAACAGGAAACAAAAGATAAAGGGATAGAAAACTGATTTTAGAACCTGTGCTCTGATACCAAATGATGCGAACCTCATTCGACACGCTTTGAGACCCAACAAAAATATTGGAATATTTACCCAGGAAAGCTAAAATTCAGATTTTTGATAGAAACACTGACCCAACGTTTATAATCGAAACGCGAACCAAAGGTATAAGTTGACCTTGACCTAATGATTATAAAGAATCACGAACCAAAGGAATAAAGTTTGAACGCCACAAGGAAGAATCCTTGATAAGTTCACAGTTCCTGAAGATCCAAAAGAAGAGCAAAGCCTCACCTTTTCTGATTTTTATTCAATAATATTATGAAAAACGTTTACAGACTTCAGGGCCTATTTAAGGGCTCCATAAAACTTGACAGACAAGAAAATATATTCTAAAATAACTCCTAATTGATACCTTATCATATCAGGAATCAAATTTGACCTAAAAAGCATTAAATGCACCTAAAAACAAGGAAAATACCTAAAAAACGTTCTAAATAATAAAAGCCCTAAATTCAGGTAGATTTGGTTTGAAATAACAGCTCCAGAATAGGAAAAAATCTCCATTAACTGATATAGAGCTGGAAAGTCAATCAGACATTAATCCATGCCATAAACCACTCCAAATTAAGCCAGATCAGCCCTAAATAGCTTGAATTAAATTTATTACGCTTTCATCTTCCTTTGGGCCAAGCTTGGAATGTCCTGCATTAGAATTAGCCAAAATCTCTTGAATCAGCCCATTAAGTGCTTCTTTGATCTTCTTGGATCTTGCTCTTGTAATAGGCCCAACTGGAACATGCAATGGATCCTTGAATGCTTGTTGATTCTCATCAAATCTTTTCCAACATTGATAAAATGTCTCATTATCTTTTTGTGAAAAATTCATTATTTGTCTTTTAAGTGCATTAGTCCTATGAATTGGAAAAAAATTCTTTAAAAATTTAGTTTGCATCTCTTGCCAAGTACAAATTGACTTAGGTCTCAAAGAATTAAGCCAAGTTTTTGCATTGTCTTTAAGAGAAAAAGGGAACAACATCAACCTAATGGTCTCTTCATTACATGATTGGTCATGGAAGGTAGAACATACCTCCTCAAATTCCTTAAAGTATAGGTAAGGATTTTCAGAATCTAAGCCATGAAATTTAGGAAGTAATGAAATCATACCGGGCTTAAAATTAAAATTATTTGCATTAGTTGGAAAAATGATGCATGATGGTGCACTACTCCTAGTAGGTTGCAAATAATCCTTGAGAGTTCTAATGGGTTGGTGAGCAGGGAAGTTTTCATTATTTAAATTATTCTCATCACCATGATTACTCTCTAAGTCCGCCATGATATCAAGTGTGTGAGAATGTGTGAAAGAATCAGATAAATTGCCAAACAAATTATTAGAATCAATTATAACCAACCGATTATCACTATCACGACACCAAACACGCATGCAATGTTAAACCAAGAAAGAAAAAAGAAAAAAAAAAACTTTAACAATAAAGAGAAGTAAAAATAAAAGAAAAACTCTAAAAGAAAGCTAAACTACTTAAAAAAAGAAAAGAGTTGGGGATATATTACCAAATATGTGAAGAAATTTAATGCCGAAAACATCTCCAACCAAAGTGGAACACTTCTCTAATCGCCCAATCCCCGGCAATGGCGCCAAAAACTTGCTGCGACTTAAATAATGCTCCCAAGTGCAGGATTGTCACAAAGTAATAACTTGGAAAGTCCGAGGTCGAATCCACAGGAAAAAAGGAATTGATTAGCAAACCACGATAGAATAAAACTAAAATAATAAAGTTTAACTATAGAGATTTTTGATAGATTAGTAAAGGTAATTTAAATTGAGAAAAAATAACAATATACTAAAGCGCTAAGGTGTAGGGATCCACACACAACACATCTATTCGTAGCCTTAACAATATTTATTTTATAACTCAACCAAAATTCATTCGAAGGATGATCTTAGTCGGATGATTTAACAATAAAAACTCAGGAATTAATTGTCTAAGGTAGTTTCATGGAATTGATTGATTTTAGGCAAAACAAAACTAGTGAATTAGTTTGCAGGGAATGCTAAGCATTTAACGAGCCTGGATTCTACGATAAATCAAAGGATTATACATAACTAAACATTTTTCTAGATGAGTAAAACAATCAAAAACATAAAAATATAAGCATTAAAACCAATAAATAATTGCTAAGAACATACCAATAAATGGTTGGGTTTCACCCCTTGCCTTAGCAAGGCTTCTAGCAAGCCATAACTCAAATAAAATTCTAAAAAACTGTAAAGAAAATTTAAGAAAACTTAAATTATGTTCTACAGTAGCTCTCTCCTGAATTTTACCCTAAAGAGCCTTTAAATAGGCCAAGGAATCCTATTACAAGTTGAATTCCCGTTTGGAGACAATCCCAGGTTTTTAGGCTTCACTTAACCGACGTTTTTGGCCCATTTAACTTCTAAATTAGGACTTTGGTAAACTACAAAGTTTCAACCCTTTAATTTATCTTTCCATCCCAACTTGAATTATCTCAATTGGACATCTGAGCCGAAAGTTATGCTCCATATACTAACTGGTATGCAAGCTGGAATCCTAATCTGAATTGGGCTTGGATTAGGTGCAAATTTCCTTTGATTCCTTGCTCCAATTGGACTTGAATTTAATTGGGTTGGCCTTCTTTGACTTCATCATGGCCCTTGTAAAATTAAAGTCCATTAGCTTTCTTCTTTGCACAAATCCACTTATTTAATTTCATTATCTTACAAAAGACAAATTCACGCATTAAAATTCAATTAAGCACAAAATTGATTATCTAGCATTATTCCAAAATTAACTATAAAATGCATGAATTAACTCAAAATAAGTATGATAATGCTCTTCTAATAATGATATAAATATGCAAAATTAAGCTATTATCATTTAATACTTCAAGAAACATGTTGTTCAAGTCAAGTGTTAAAGCCATGAAAGTCTGACCAAGAGACAAGTGAAGAAAAGTTGTTCAATAAAACTTGACAGATACCTTGACAGATAATCTATCAAAGCTCGACAGATACCTCGACAGATAACCTATCGAGAATTACGACATCAAAATTTTCAGATTTGATTTTCTGCCCATGCTGAAATATTTGTGTAGGGTTTCTTTTCACACAATCCTAGACATATATAAGGCTTATTTTAAAGGCCGTCACAATGTGTATACACATAGAGAACATATGAAAAAGTGACCGAGTGCCTTATTCACTTTGTAAGAAGTTACTACGTCTTTTGCACCTTAGGGTTTTGTAACCAAGTACTTCTTGATCTTCATTATTGATGAAATAAAGAACTTTACAGCCAACAATCTTCTTCAAGTTGGATAGTTAGTCACGTATTGGGATCCATGCATCATTGGTTAGTCACGTATTGGGATTTGTACAAAAGGGTGGCGTTCATATATTGAAGAGTTCAAAGGTTCTGAACCAGTAGAAGGTTTCTGCTGTAAGTTCATCTACGGGGATTGTAGAGTCTAGGGACAAAAGTTTTGTACTAGATCTAAAATTTCTCTTTATTATAGTGGATTGCTTTTCGGGAAGGTTTCCCCCCAGGTTTTTTACTGTGAAACTAGTTTGTTTCATTGGTTTTCTTAGGTCATCATATCTTGTCTTATTTACTTTTCCGCTGTGCATGATTTTGACATGATATTGATTTTGTTTATTTTAACAAGGTTTACTCATAATAAATCTAATTAACAACTTGGGTTTAAAACTTGTTAATTCTATCAACCGGGGTCTAAATTTTCCAACAGAATTTATTCAAACTCAATTGTAGGGTAGTCTAGCTGGCATTCATGTCACATAGGTATTTCCCTTCCCTTTGGAAGTCAAGTTGTATTTCATTTTGTATGCTCATCCTCCATGTTTCAGCTTTGTGACAATATCTATATGTTGCACCTTTAAGCTTCATTTTCTGAAGAAGAGGAAAAGGAAGAAAAGAATCCCCCTCCTACTCATGCTAGCGGCTCTTCTAATTCTTTCAAGAAGACCTATCCTCACTTTCCTGCATGGTAATATGAAGTGATGAATCTTAATGGGTCGTACAGCTCCATGACTTTAGACAGGCTAGAGCACACCCCAAATGTCCCTTGGCCTGATCCAATGTGCTGCTGAATCCTTTAGTTTCTTGTCCTCATTTCTTTTTGATAATTGAGTTGTTCATGAACTGATGCATTTGTACTTTATGTCGATATTGATCTTTTGGGAGAAAGTATGCAGATGATTGGAGGCTTGCAACTGGTAGCATGTACTCAGTCTTCCTAATATGTGATCAATGAAGCAAGCTGGGTATAAGATGATGCTCTTTGAGTGCTTTTTGCTTGGACTTCCTTGATGATTGATCTAACACTTGTCTTTGTTGATTTTTCAGGTGAGTCGAATGGCATTGGCTGATGCCCACACAAGATTCTTGGAGGTAAGGAACAAAAACCTTGAGCTTGAAAACTGGCAAGAGGAATCTCGGTTTTATGCAAGTTAAGAAGAAAACACTGAGGGCGGTTCCTCAAGAGGTGTGTTGAGGAGATCTTTGTGCTGGTGGACCCAGAGTCTGAATGATGCTTGATTTGTGTTTTTAACTTTCCTACAAAACAAGAAGAAGTGTTTCCTTGACAAATTTCTTTTAAATTTCAGCTTTTAGCTCTTTGTGCTTTGAATTGCTTTTAATCTTGTTGGAACTTTAAATGAGACAAGTTTAGAATTCACCTGATGAGGTCTCGTAGTAACAATTTAAACTTATCTTGACCAATTCTGATGGAATTTGCACTTACTTGAATAAGTCAGAGCTGAATGCCCCTAGTTTAGAAATGAATGCATGATTTTTGGAAATCTTGATTTGATTTTTCATGGAAAGATGATGACGATGGTCTTTTTTTGAAAATGAATGAGGCATAGTCGAATGCCCCTAGTTTGAGAGATGAATTCATGGTTTTGAAAAAAAGAAACTTAATTTGATCAATTTTTCTTTTGAAGGTAGTTGTGTGGGGTACTTTTTAAAAAAAAAAAAAATGGACAAGACATATTCGAATGCCCCAGTTTAGCCCAAAAAAAATCCTTTTGAGTGTTAAATAGGGTAAAAAATGGATCTAAAGAATGCCCGAAAATGTAAAATAGGATAAATGAGCATTGGTGGAGTTGAGTACCAATCGGCACTTGGGGAGTGCTGATCGGCACTTTTAGAGTGCCGAATGGCACTTTAATGTGCCGACTGGCTTACTCCATGGTGGTCCAACTCCTCACGCTTTTTCAACGCGTGTTTTGCATTTTCAAGTTTTTAGAAATATATTTTCTTCATTTGTGACCATGAAACACTTTCCTACTCAGTTACAAACTCTTTGAAACTTATTTAAACCTGGTTAAGAACTGAAGTAGATTACCTTAGCAATCTTTCCTTCAAACAAATCTCTGCATCAAGGTTAGCAAGACACAATAATCACAAGCAATAGTTATCCATGGCTAGCAATCAAAATTTTTCTCATTCAACAATTCATGATATCAACAAATGGGTTTGTAGCTTGGATTTTAGCACCAAGACCAATTTTACAGCATATAAACTAGAGGGAATTAAGGCTTTGAGGAATGTCAAGATCAAGTGGGATTTCCTTTGTGCTACTGTGAAGTTCTGGGGTACCGAAGACCATGTATTTCGGTTTCAAATTGCCGAACTTTGTCCCGATATTGAAGAATTTTCAGCTATCCTGGGTTATGATCTCAACAAGAAATCCGTAGCAGTTTCTTGTGATCCTAGGCATAGGAAAAATTTATCTGATGCTCTAGGACTTCCTACTTCAATTACCAGTAGCATGATTTAAGGCACATGGTGAATCTTCATACAGTTCATTCAAGATTGATTAATAAACGTACACACGGAGTTACTAAAAACATGCAGAAAAGTTTTGGCTTAGCCCTCTACTTTGTGGGAAAATTCTTGCTTTGCTCAAGAAGGCTTGATTTTGTGGATGCTCAAGCCATAAGTGTTGTGAGTCAAATTAAAGATGGTGATAATCCTATTCCTCTGATCTTAGTAGAAACTCTTCTGGGATTGGACTCTATATTCCATGGTGGAGAGTCACAGAACTTTCTCGGGAGTCCCTAGGTTTTGCAGATATGGTTGATGGAAAGATTGGACATGATTGCCACTCCTACTATTGCTGATTATGGTCTTGGAAACTTTCTTAGTAGGATTGTCCTCAAAACTGAGTGTTAAATTAAGAGTAACTGGGTGAAACTTCTAAACAAAAAATCTAGTGCCTCAATTTAGTGGAATTGTTATTGGTGGAAGTGCCTACCCTCTTTGTTGCGGTCTCCGAGATCAGATCATATTTTCCTAGTTGGGTTAAGGAAAGTAGCTTTCTACGAGGCTGATAGACTCTTGGGGCAATTCCAATATGAGTAAGGAATACCCAGTGGAAAAAGAAAAAAAAAACCTTTAACTCTTGTGGACACAAATCCTACTTCTATAAGGAACATGTGATTGAGCTTGGAGATGACTGACTGAGTGGATTCGTCCTTTGTTAAGGTTCACTTTCAAAGGATGACCAATGACTACTCTAACTGGCTAGTGTACAAGATTTTGGACAAGGAGGCTGACATGGTTGCTATGAGAAAACAATTCCTTAAAGACTACCAAGAAAGACACGAGACTGACAACTATGAATTTAAAAGGAGAGACCTAGATGATAAGGTACCTACATAGATGAGAGCAATGAATGACCTAAGGAGAAAAGATTGAAGGAAAAATTGACCATCTTATTTTTAGCTTTGAACATGTTTATTTCAAAAGTGGATATGAAACTTTTAGGGTATAGGAATTATTTAGGACTTTCAAGTTAAAGGCTTTTTTTAAGGTGTAGGTTTTTAGGGTTTGGTTTTTTTTTTGGATTTGGTTTATGGTTTGGGTTTTTGGATTTTGTGAAATGACATGGTTTAATGGAATGGTTGAATTTTAGAAATTTTTTTTTTTTTTTTTTTTTTTTGCTTAATGGGCAAATGGTGGGTTTGGAGAAATTGTAACCAAACCAATGCATGGTTGCCTACGTACCCTCTTAACAGAAGGATCAGGTCATCACGTAGTTCATTTTTTTATTTGCCTTAACTTTTGCCTAGGTCACCCTTTCGGGTTTTCAACCTAGCACGCTCTCTCACTCTCTTCTTTTTTCTTTTACTCTCCTTTTGTGTAGATTACCCTTTCAGGTTTTCAACCTACCTTTTTTTTTTTTTTAATTTTTCTCTTTTTTTTTGAAATATTTTTTTTGGATTTTTTTTTATTTACATATGAATAACATGACAAACCAATTGCATCAAACATATCATGGATTTTATTAAGTAAAAGACCAACTAGAAAGTGAATCCTAAATAAACAATAAGACCAAAGAGTCAATCTAAAAAAAAAACTTGTAAATTAAAATTCAAACAAAGTCAGGATGATTGGCTGATGAAGGCGGAGTAATGACTTGTTGGTCAATCAAATATTGAATATCATGCCTTAAGTGAAAACATTTGTTAGTTGTGTGGCCTCCTCCCTGATGATATTTACAATGAGCATTAGGTTGTAGCTTCTAGGCATGGGATGTGGTATTGGCTTTGGATCCAATGGCTTCAGTACTCCTTTAGCTTGTAGTTTCTCCAAGGCTTCACCCAAAGACATGTGTCGTTCTAAAAAATTTCTTCGAGGTTTGGCAATTGATGATCTTTGGGGATTGATAGCATTGACCCTTCTTTCAAGAGTTGTTATTTTTTTAGAGACAAGATCTTCTCCCTTGATTGTGCCATTGTTGATAACATCTTCCACTTGAGTACCAACTATTATCAAAGCTTTAAAGTGAGGGAAGTATTGGGTGAAAATATTCTCATGGTAAATGGGTACCAAATTCTTAACCACCATTTGGATTTTCTCTTCTTTACTTGGCCTGTTCATCATTTGGGCTGCCTTGGCTCTCCATTTGGTTATGAATGCAGAAAATGGATCCTTTGGCTCTTGTTTTGTAGTTTCTAAATCTCTCCTTATCACATCCACCTCTATCTAGCATCACCTAGGTTGAGGAACCACCTAAAAGTAGTCCTAGTTAGGGTGTTTTGAAATATTTGAGCAAGTAATTGTTAGGATTAGTGCCCTTAAATCCTATTGTATGATGCTATGTATGATATTATGTGTGACATTATGTATGACATGATATATGACTTAATATTGTGATTGATAAAGTTACTTTATTATTATCTAAAATAATGGTAACATGACTATTTGGACATTATCATATAGTCCATGAGATGCATAGTATGTGATTTAATTACAGAAGATATAAATCATAAGTTCTTTGTAAACTCAGAATGTATAGTTTGTAGTCAGTGATGAAATTGGGCATTTCATCTGCGAAGACTATAATGTATCAACTAAGATGATTTGTCTTGATCATGGAAATGGGGACTTCTAGTTGATATGTTGATATGTTTTAAAAGTTAAGACATATTGAACTGGACCGCTGTGAGATTTATTATACTCCTAACGACTGTCAATTGAATAATAAATCTCACGACTTCTATTTGCATGAACTCTTAATCCTGAGAGGATAATGGACCTGATCATGAAGTATAGGTTGCTTTCATATATTAGGAGTGAGATCTAAAGTAACGGTCAAAACCTCAGTATGTTGGGCAACCACATTTAGTGTTGATGGAACATATATTCTCAAGATGAAATTCATAGTCTTTTAACGGAGATATAAAATATTCCCTTGAGATAAGTTTAATAGATTTCATAAATATATAATGAATAACTTTAAAGGATTAAACTGGGTACTCAAGGATAAGATGTAATTTACAAAGTGGCAGTCTACATTCATGACTTTGTGTTACTACGAATATTTTATAAAGAGGTTGCATGTATAATAAAGTCTTGGGATATAATTTATTAATAAGGCCTAGAGTGCAATTATATTTATATAGTGGTATTAAATATAATTAATGGTAACTTTGGACTTGTCAAGAGTTGACGGAAAAGCCCAAGGCCCATTGGAGCTAGTGTCTTATTGGTCCCTTTTGGTCCCACTCCAAGCCACACACTAAAGCCCAATTACAAAGGCCCAATAGGCCAGCCCAATTAGATAATTAGTTAGTTATAAAGGGAGAAACATACAGAATTTTTTATTGAGATATAAGAAACGGTGTGAATGTGAGAGTGAGACACACTTTCATTTTCCCTTTGAAAACTGATTGAGAGACCACACATCTTGGGCGTAAAATGGAATTGGAGTGAAGATTAAAAGTGTTCCCAAGTGCTTCTAATCTTTGTTTTGAATTTCTCCACACCAAGGTACGCTATCTTGTTCTTAAATTCTGAAATTTACGTAGTGTACGTTATCAATCATGAATGAAATAGATCCTTGTTTGTTACTTCCGCTATGTGTTTTGTATGAAATACAAAACCAGTTTTTCCTTTAGTAAAACTTTAGTTGCCCCTAAGGGCGGCATGACCATCATATACATCTTCAAATGGGACTTTGAGTAGCCAGTCCCGTTGAGCTTGTCCAAGGTTGGCATCTTGAACTTGTGATGTAGTCTCACATTAGGGAAAAGTGAGAATGATTGGTAGTCCATGAGGTCTTCCATCTTGCGAGCTCTCTTAATTATCTCTTCCATTTTGTTTATCCTCTCGTTGATCTTATTCTCACCCTCCATGGTTGGGGAATTACGATTAGTCTTGGTCTCCTCTTGGCCACCCTTCAGGTTCATGTCTTCCCTCAGCTGGATTTGAATAGCTACCATGGTGCTCAGCAGCTCTTGAGTGTTCATGGGTTCTTCAGCGTTTGGATGTTCTCCCTCTTCCGCCATGGTGACAGGGTCTTTAGTCTTCTTGTGGCTTGAACTATCTTGTAGGCCGAATATGGGATTATGGTGTACCATGATGGGAGTGGCAGGCTTGGAACTGGAACTACTAGCTTGAGTATCGGTCTTGGGTTCTCTTTGGAGCCTTTCCTCTAATCTTGACCAAATTCTCCCTTCTCTCTCTCTCTAAGAACAGACTCTCTTGGGTCAATTAAAGCTAGGTCACCATTTACATCAACCAACCAAGAAAAACAAACACACACAACATGCAATTTTAACATGGATCGGCTTGAGGATAGGTTTTAAGTCATTATATTGTAGGGTGGGTTTGCTGTTTTATTATTTCCCATAGCTAGGACGTTACACCTCCCAACTTGTAATGTAATAAGCATTGAGTTGGTGCGAACGACATGGTCTGTCCTTTATAGTCAACAAGAAATGATCTAGTGACTTTGGGCTATGAGTTGATGAGTTTGCCACTGGGTACCCAAATCTAATGAAGACCTGTGATCCATGGTAACTACCTCCATATTGTTGAGAGGGGTGCATACATATTTATTGTTTTAATAGCACACACTATGACAGTTAGGGAAAACTCTTAACAAACAATACAAACACAAATATCATACAACATCTCAAGACATAAAAAAAAAAAAAACAACAATATCATGCAAGACCATGCAAAAGACAAGGGTATATATTTGGTCGCTTAAGTCTAACATGAAGCTTAGCCCTCAACATCCCCAGTGGAGTTGCCACTATGAAAGACCACAACTTCTATGAGAGGGTGCTCTCAAAAAAGAGATTTGGGTACTTTGAAGGGCACCTCTCTTTTTGGGTAAGTGGTGTGGAGTCGCCACTTATTTTTTATATAAAAAAATAAATACAAAATTACATGATCAAGATGCTTCATTGTCATTGATTGATTAGAAATAAATGCAATCTTGATAAATTAAACCTTACAAGACTTTGAGTCCTAGTTACAATCTACAAAAAGAATACATGGCTTTTTGTCCTAGTTACAATCTACCCAAAGAAAAAAGAAAGAAAGACAAAGCACAGATCTACCTATCCAAAAGAACTAAGTTTGGAGGCTAGGTTACGGAATGGGAAGGTGTTAGGCACCCATTCCGCCTAAACAGAGTCTAGTCTTCTAGACTCTAATGACCAATATACCATTTTTGCATAATATGTTGAACATACATGACACACTTAACCAAAACTAACTACATAAATCTATCTTATGAATGTATCCTCTTTTTTTTTTAGAAAAATTTCAGATCTATTTTTGTAAATAAATAAATAAATTGATTTGATTCATTAAAAAAAACTAGATCTGTTTGTGTAGATAAAAAAAAAAAAAGGTTTTGTAAAGAAAATCAGATCTATTTTTATATAAAGAAAGAATAAGGTTTTTGTAAAAAACATCAGATTTGTTTTGGATCAAAGTTAAAAATGGTGATTTTTATTAAGAAAAATCAAATATGTTTTGTGAATAAGAAAATCTTGATTTGTATAGAAAAAAATCAGATATGCTTTTATAAATAAAATAAGAAAAAGACTTTCTTTTTTTAAAAGAGGAACTACACTCATGAAATAAATCTATGTTACATGCATCAAACAAAAATTATCTCAACTTTTAACTTCTTTTTTTAAATTTCAAAATTTCTATTTTATGACAAAGAAAATTTTCTTTAAAAAAAATTAAATCTGTA
Organism: Castanea sativa; assembly: GCF_040712315.1. Classification (NCBI taxonomy): domain Eukaryota; kingdom Viridiplantae; phylum Streptophyta; class Magnoliopsida; order Fagales; family Fagaceae; genus Castanea; species Castanea sativa. The sequence goes on along the minus strand of NC_134016.1, from coordinate 18,773,911 downwards.
TTTAATGAAAATATATATTAGTTTTTATAGTTAAAAAAAAAAAATCTGATCTGTATTTAATAAAAATATAGATCACTTTTTGAGAGTTAAAAATCAAATTTGTATTTAATGAAAATACAGATTAATTTTGTGTGTTGAAAAAAATCAGTTCTTTATTTAATAAAAATATAGATCAATTTTGAGTATTAAAAAATCATATCTATATTTAGTGAAAATATAGATCATATAAAAAAAAATCATATCTACGTTAAAAAGGAAACAAACCGCTTAGAAAAAAAAGAAAAAAGAAAGATTCCTACACGGAGAAATGAGAAAGAGAGATCGAGAGAAAAGAGAGACAGAGAAATAGAGAGGCAATGAAATCGAGAGAGAGGCTATGAAACCCTCACCGTGTCCATCGTGTCGGACCACTCGATGATGAAACCCTCACCGTCGCCGCCTTATTTGGAAGTCCACCACATGGCGCATCTTCCGGTTGCCATGGTAGCTAGATCCAATCACAACAACAACAACAACAACGGCGAGTGTGGGGAGAATTTCCAGGCACAGAAATGGAGCCTCGCTGCCTCAACAAAATCTTCCTCGCAAGCCTTTATGTGAAATTCATCTTAAGGTCCTTTTTTCTCAATCGCACTGTTGCTATTTTTTTGGTTGCTATTTTGTTTTCATTTCTTTTTTTGAATTTGTTGGCTAAAATGTATGTATATTTTAGGAATTTTTCGTTTTCAATAATTCTTATTCAGTTTCTGTTTGAATTTCTTTCATTTTTTCTTTTTAACTTGCTAATTTAAGTTTGTTTGATTTGATTCTCTTACAATTCTTCCTTTGTGATAGCTTCAATGTGATTGTGTATATTTTATGAATTCTTTGGTTTTAATATTCGGATTTAGTTTCTGTTTCCATATATAATTTTATATGAATTTTATCGATTTAGTGGTCAATATCTTTTACTGTTATCTTGATGATGCTTTATCTTTCATTGCTAACATCTTTTTTCTAATTCTGCTAATAGAACAACTTAATTTTTTATACACAATTTGTTTGATAAAATTACTGATTCATTGAGAAAAATAGAGATCAATGGGGAGAGAGAGAGAGAGAGAGAGAGAGAGAGAGAGCAATTTGTGGGCAGGCACTACCATTGCTCTCCATACACCAAAAAAATGGCCTCCCTCCACTGTTTAACTGCTACAGGTAAAGGTTTTTTTTATTTGTTTTTATATTTCACCATAACTTGATTTCTATGTTTAGTCGTTTGGTTGGATCGGTATAGATTTAAATGTTTGCTTTGATGTTTTGGGATTTTCTGTTATGGTTTATAGATTTCAGATTTTGATGTTGTTTGTTTGGTTCTTTCCTTCTTGCCCTAACTCACTTTTTCTCTCTTGCTTTCCATCTCTGTTTCTTTCCCAAGAAAGTTGTGATTATATATGCTGTGTTATTTATTATTTTTCTTTAAAGAGTATAACTCAAGGGACTATTTAGTTTGCGTAATTAGAAACAATGAGGATTTTGATTGGTTGTTGAGAAAATGGAGGATTAAGTGAGGGAATGATGAGGGAAATTCAAATTTGTTTTTGGTTCGATTCGGGACTGATTGAATGAGCAAAGTTTGATAGAGCACCTTGATAGAGCATCTCTTCTTTCTCCCACTATTTTTTCCCATAATTTAAATGGTTAATTTGACATGCTCTATTTTTTTAATCTCTTTATCCTGTTTTTTTATTGTTGTGTTCGGTTTTGGAGGCAGAACTTCAAAGCATAAAAGCCCTAGAACCATCTGTAAACCAAAATCTAGTAATTTTTTATTAATTTATTTTCATTTTACTTTCTACTTCTAATTTTTTATTTTTTGTGTTTTCTTCATTTCAAATATACCTATCTTTTTTGGTTTTCAGGAAACAGAAGTCTCTTCTCATGAAAGCTTGCAGCAAGTTGTCGTCCTAGCACAGATTCTAATATGTACATCTCTTTTCTTTTTAAAATTTTCTTTTTGGACTTTGTTTGCTTAAGTAATCCAATTTATTGCTCTCTTAACACATTATTATAATATTAATATGCTCTAGAATATTTAATAACGTTGATCAAATATGGGCTCAAATTGCAAATTTGGAATTACTAAGTTGTAAGTGTAAAACCACATAAGCAATTCATTTTAACATACATACCTGTTTAGGATGTTTTGTTGTTACATTTGAATTTTTCAGTGATTCATTAAGTGTTGTTTCTTTTACATGTGATGTTTTGTTGGCCCAACTTTAGCCCAAAACACCGATTCCTTCAAGAAGGTCACTCTTTTCCTCTCTCTCCAAAAAAATCGGATCATATATTTGTGAATCATTATAATTTTTATTTAGTTTTACTAATTCGTTTATTTTCAAAATACTTTTAGTTCGAGCATTGTTGGTTTTAAAAGTCAATTTGGATTATAAGACTCTAATCTACACCTAAGAATTTGTTAAATTGTTTGTTCGTTTTTCAGATTTCAATTTGCCTCCAATAAGGTTCCCTTTCTTTCTTTTGGCATGTTTTCTTTTTCTTTTTTTCTTTTTTATTGTTGTGTTTGGCCGCAGAGAAAAGCTCAGATATTTTCAGTAGTATAATTTGAGTTTTTATTTTTATTTTTTTATTTGTAGGTGGTATTGACAACTTTCATTGTGATTTAATGGTTGGGTTGGTGCACACGAAAGCTTCTTCAAGAGCAACTTGGCCATTGTTGATGGCAATGTACGATTAGTGAGGACGGTTGTGATTTTTGATTTACTACAATTGCTTTTTGAATATTTACACTCCTAATCATTAAAACCTAACAATTCACACTTTATTAAAAAAAAACCTTAAAAAGAGAGCCCATAACCGTTCATAAACTTTAACCATAGAACAAAATGAGATAAATAAAGAGAGAGGGAGATAGAAATATGAAGGTCAGCCCCTCTGTCAAGCTTGCTTCCTGCCAACGTGTACCCTCCCACCACTGACTCGCTAGGACTGCTAACAGTAAGTTTTCCTCTTTATTTTTAAATTTGTGCATTAAATATGATCTTTTTTTCCTCTAAATATGTTATTTGTTCTTTATGAGATGTTTATGTGTTGATTGTGATTTTTATGTTGCAGAAGCCACCGAGAGTAGGAAATAATCCTTAAAATTTCTTCTAATATTGCTGCATTTAGATTATTTGAAAGTCATATAGGCATGGCTTTATGCATAAATTTGTGATGTTTCTTTTGCTGCTTTTACATGTTTGAGCTTTTGGCATCCTTTTTTTTAGATTAAATGATCTATGAGATTTTTCTCCTTCATGTATGTGTGTGTTTTAATGTGCTGTATGTGTTCTATATACTTTTAGCCTCAAAAATTTCATTCGAAGTACTGGCAGTTGCAATTTGGAGAACTTAGTCTACCAAAGGATTTAGTTGCTGGGTTTTGAGTTGAATGTTTTTGTAGGTAGTTCTTTCATAAGATTATATGCAGCGGTGGTTGCAATAATAATGCATGATGTGTGTTTGATAAAATGCCTGTCTTGAAAAGATTATATTATGTGGAATATTTTGCTAAATGGTTTACTTATTGTAGTAATTCTCTAGAACTTTTTTTGAAATCAAATTAGCATGTACATGAAATGCTTACTTATTGGATTAATAATAGATTATTAGTGTTTAATTGTAAGAAAAACTAAGCTTGAAATTGATCCAATCGAACTTATCCAACATAGGCATTTCTGCAGTAGATGCAACTGTTAGGTCCTAATAATGGACTTAAGTTCAAGCTTTGTACAAGCTGCCTCGAGGTCCACTTAAGTTTGCTGCCTAAGATATATGGTTATTTATATTTGTATAATTGGGGCACGTGAGGATTGATATGAAAGTATATATGTAATCAGCTATATGTGCTGATTCAACAATTACAGAGTATGGCCTGCATGATTGAATTTATGGCCTATGGGACCAAGGTTAGAGTTAGATTTTGGCCTTATTCCCAATGTTAACCATGCAATTCATTTTGTTATGAGTTTTCCTTGATAAGTTATTCATAGCATGGTCCTTAGAAATCAACTATTTTTAAATTTGTGATTACCCCTTCCTATTGCTTGCAGTTCATTTGTATGGCCATGTTGTAGTTTTTGAAAGTTTTTGAGCACCATGCTTGGTAGCCAAAAAAGAAAAATCAATGTTATGCAGAAGGTAGAAGTGTTTAAGAATATGAAACTGCCTTCAGTACTGTTTCTATTTTGAGAATTTTGGTTAAGAAGGTCAATGATAGGAGGGTTTAAGCCTTTCTCTGCAATTAAGGCCATTGCGACATGTAGGAAAACTCCCCACTTAAAAATCTGCCACTTTGTTCCGCTTCTTCTTTCTCCTCCGGGTTTGTATCAGTTTGTTTTACATTTTCCTTTTGTTTTTATGTAATTAGTAATGTATTTCATGTATTATAATTGTTTTCTTAATTTTGTAATCACTATGAAATTAGAGGGTGGGGTTAAATATGATCTGTCATGATTTATTATTGCATAATATCCTCCTTGAATTTGGCAAAGATTTGATTTGATTTGATGCAATGATTTTCTATGTTCGGGTCTTTACCAAAATGAGACTGATTTTTAGGATTTATGATGGCTGAACATTGGCTCATGATTGGTGGCAATAATGCTCAACTTAAGTTGCTGCATAACTCATGTTGGTGCTGCTGCTGGAGGCTTAAGTAGCCGAATAATTGCTGGTGTTGTTGTTGGTTAAAGTCAAATTCTTTTTTCAGACATTATGTGCTTAAATATACTACATTATTTAAGCCAAATTCTTTTTTAGAAAGAGCATGTAATTCAGTAACATATCACTATGTTTAGCTATATAATTCCAGAAATTTCAGGTCAATTGAGCCACAAGTGAAAGGAAAAGATTTACTCTGACTGTGATATTGCTTTAAGTCCTTTTTCTTTCGGGTTTGTTTTCTTCTAAATTATCTCTATCTTTATCTTTATCTTTTTTATAATTCCTTTGTTAGCATTGTATATATTTTCATTATTAACATAATAAAGCACTGTATTAAAGTTACTAATGAGAATCAACAAGCATTCAAGGATCTATTGCATGTTCCAGTTGTGCCTATTACAAGAGCAAGATCCAAGAAGATCAAAGAAGCAGTTAATGGGCTGATTCAAGAGATTTGGGTTGATTCTAACACAGGACATTCCAAGCTTGGCCCAAAGAAATATGAAGGTATAATAAATTTAATCCAAGCTACTGAGGGCTAATCTAGCTTGATTGGGCGTGATTTATGGCCTAGATTAATGACTAATTGATTTTTCAGCTCTATATCAATTAATAGATATTTTTTCCTATTCAGGAGCTACTATTTCAGACCAAATCTACCTGAATTTAGGAATTTTATTATTTAGAACTTTTTTTTAGCTATTTTTCTATTTTGGATCTACTAATTTCAAAACAAATCAACTTTTATTTCGGGTTTTATTATTTAGTACGTTTTTTTATATTTTCTATTTTTTAGTCATGCCTTATAAATAGCATGCACTCATTGTAATTGTTAGGATGTGTGCCCTTAAATCCTATTCTATGATACTATGTATGACATTATGTATGACTTAATGTTATGTTAAATAAAGTTTTATTTTTATCTAAAATAATGGTAATATGAATATTTGGACATTATCATATTTGGAGCTAGTGTCTTATTGGTCCCTTTTGGCCCCACTCCAAACCACACACTAAACCCCAATTGGAAAGGCCCAATAGGCTAACCCAATTAGATAATCAATTAGTTATAAAGGGAGAAACATACAAAATTTTTATTAATGATATAATAAATGGTGTGTATGTGAGTGAGAGACACACTTTCACTTTCCCTTTGAAAACTGATTGAGAAACCACACATCTTGGGCATAAAGTGGAATTGGAGTGAAGATTAAAAGTATTCATGAGTATTTCAATCTTTGGTTTTGAATTTCACCACACCAAGGTACGCTATCTTGTTCTTAAATTCTGAAATTTACATAGTGCATGTTATCAATCATGAATGAAATAGATCCTGGTTTGTTGCTTCCGCTATGTGTTTTGTATGAGATACAAAACCAGTTATTCTCATGACCGATATATATATAACTACCTTATGCGTGTATTCATTCCTTGCATTGTTTCGGGTTTGAAAATTTTTTGTTTCATGGCCCCCGGTTGCATTGTCATCTTTAAGGAAGTGATATAATGATTCTCTTGAATCCTTGTTTTCATGAATTGATTAATATATATATATTGTAAATGTGGAATCCGTATGTCATAAGCATTGAAATACCTTAGATCTATTGAAAAAGGGTTGATATGTTTTATATGTTAATAAGGATTCAAGGGCTAACTTCATGAATAGATTAAATATATGTAAATATATATATATATATATATATATATATATATATATATATATATATATATATTAAGATCAGTTCATGTTTATATATATTGATTTTAAAAATCTTTAATTTAAAATATTTAGTGGGAGAGAGATACAAGGGTTAGATCTCACGGCCTCCATTATTGGTTCATAGTAGTGTGGGTAAACACCTCGTCTTGGCGTATATGCCTCGCGATCCCAAAGAAGGGTGTTTTGTTTCATGGTACTACAAGTTTAAACACTATAAAAGGGAGATGAAATGTGGCTACATGACTCTAGATAATGGTGTACACTAGACTAAGTGTAATGTTAACCTCCCAAAGGAGCTATGTCATTATTACTTAGAGGTTAAAGGTAACACGGCATATTATTAATGTTTGATAAGAGTTATCCTGATAGCACTAATAATGAGAATAGTTCTCATCCAATTAATGTGTTTATAATAAACTTGATACCAAGGAATTATAGACATGGATTGGGTTGTCGTTGCATATATTATTTTATGGTTTTATTAAGGTTCCATATTATATGCTTATATGCTAAATTGATAATGTCCAATTTACTTATTATATTCATGTTTATTATTTTCAGATTTATATTATGGCATCATTTAGCCCACTTGTTGTTATTCTTAACCAAAACAAACTGACTGGATCCAACTATGTTGACTGGAAAAGAAATTTGGACATTGCTCTTACTGCTGAAGAGCACAAATATGTGCTTACTCAATCATGTCCTAGCTTTCCTTCATTAGATGCTCCACTTGAGGAAAAATAGTGATATGATCATTGGCAGAAATCTAATGAGATGGATAAGTGCTATATCGTAGCATCTATTTCAAATGTTCTACAACATCAAATGTAGGATGTAGAACTCGCTTCGGACATAATGCTTAGTTTGAAGGAGATGTTTGGTGAGCAAGGTCGTTTAGCAAGGCAAGAAACTATGATGCAAATTTATAATATCAAAATGGCTGAAGGAAGTTCAGTGAGGGAGCATTGTCTTAGGATGATTGCTAATCTGAACGCATTAGAAGTTTTAGGTGCTGACATTGATGGAGAATCCCATGTGGATATGATACTCCAATCACTACTGGATTCATTCAAGGAATTCAGACTCAATTATAATATGAACAAAAAGATTTATTCTTTATCTGAATTAATGAATGAGTTAGGGGCGGCGGAAGGCATACTTGGTACTTTTAGTGTTGAAGCCAATGTGGGTGAAGTTTCTACTTCTCAACCTAAGTCGAAAGGCAAGGGTAAGAAGAAGAAGAAGAAGAAGAAGAAGAAGGACTTCACTAAGAAAGATGATAAACAAATTGCCTTAGGAGTTGCCAACAAAGGAAAGAAAACCAAAGGAAAGTGTTTCCATTGTGGTGAGAAAGGATATTGGAAGAGGAATTGTCCAAAGTTCAAAGCTGTCAAGAATAAGGGTAATAAAAGTTCTTTTCATCTTGAAATATGTTTGGTACAGAATCCAACAAATTCCTGATGTGTGGATTTAGGTTGTACTAATTATATCTGCAATTCTTTGCAGGGGTTTCAGGAGACCAGAAAGTTGAATGAAGGAGAATTGTTTCTTACTTTGGCTGATGGGAGCAGGATTCCGGTTATGGTTGTTGGAGTGTATAATTTATGTTTTGAGTCTAAGGTTTTAATATTGGAAGACTGTCTATATGTACTTAATGTTCGTAGGAATTTAATTTCTGAAACTTACTTAGGTAAACATGGATATTGTGTTATCCTAAAAGACAATGTTGTAATTAAGAAGGATAAAATGTTTATCTGTTCTAGCAATATTGTGGATGGTCTTTATATTTTAACTACTGACAAGCATGAATTATACAATTCTGAATTAGATAGTAGCTCTCATGTAAAATCATTAAAGAGAAAGTTTCCTTCTACTAGTAATGCATATCTATGGCACTTGCATTTGAGTCATATTAATTTAAATAGGATTCAAAGACTAATCAAAGATGGACTTTTACAGCCCATGGACTTTGATGGATTTCCAGTTTACGAATCTTGTTTGAAAGGTAAAATGACCAAACGACCTTTTAATGCAAAAGGTAGAAGAGCCTAAGAGTTGCTTGAATTAGTTCATACAGATGTATGTGCTCCTATGTCAACCCACGCAAAAGGAGGTTATGAGTATTTCATTACTTTTACGGATGATTACTCAAGATATGGTTATGTGTACCGAATGAGACGGAAGTTCGAAGCCTTTGAAAAGTTCAAAGAGTTTAGGGTTGAAGTTGAAAATCAATTGGGTAAACGCATAAAGGCCATTCAATCTGATCGAGGTGGCGAATACCTTCTTGGGGATTTCAAGGATTACCTAATTCAAAATGGGATTGTCTCCCAATTGACTGCACCTAGAACTCCCCAACAAAATGGTGTAGCAGAAAGAAGGAATAGGACTCTTTTGGAAATGGTTAGGTCCATGATAAGTTACTTAACTTTACCAGTTTCTTTTTGGGGACATGCACTGAAAACAGCTATGCACATTTTGAATTTAGTTCCATCAAAATCTGTTCCTAACACACCTACGGAATTGTGGAGTGGGCGCAAGCCTAGTATGAAATATCTCCATATTTGGGGATGTCTAGCACATGTGTTGAAAGGGAAGTTTGATAAGTTGGAAGCTAAAATGGAAGTATGCATGTTTTTAGGGTATTCAAAAGAAACCAAGGGTTATTTATTCTATAATCATAAGGATAACAAAGTGTTTGTTAGCACCTATGTCAAATTTTTGGAAGATCATTATGTGAATAATTTTAATCATAGAAGAAAAGTTATATTGGCTAAAATAGATGAACCTGTAGTTGAACAACCAATGGATGAAACTAGGAATGATGTGGTTGTATTGGATACACCACAAGACATTACTTATGAGATGACTAGTACACAAGTGCCACGTCGTAGTGGGAGAATTGTTCGGCCTCCTATAAGATTTATAGGTTTAGGAGAAACTTATGAAGCTATCTCAGAAGAGGCTGAATCGGATCCTTACACTTATGATGAAGCAATGAATGATATAGATGCACATCATTGGGTCCAAGCTATGAAATCTGAATTGGATTCTATGTATTCCAATCATGTATGGAATCTTGTAAAGGTGCCTAATGGCATTAAACCTGTTGGTTGCAAATGGGTTTACAAGAGGAAGAGATGGATAGATGGAAAGGTTAAAACCTTTAAAGTAAGACTAGTGGTGAAAGGGTATACACAAAAAGAAGGTATTGATTATGATGAAACTTTTTCGCCAGTAGCCATGCTTAATTCTATCATGATTCTCCTATCCATTGCTGCTCATTATGATTATGAGATTTGGCAAATGGATGTTAAGAATGCATTTCTTAATGGCAATCTTGAAGAAGAAATTTACATGTTGCAACCGGAAGGTTTCATAGCAAAGAACTAAGAGCATATGGTCTGCAAGTTGAAAAGGTCCATTTATGGACTTAAGCAAGCATCTAGGTCATGGAACATTAGATTTAATCAAGCAATCAAGTCATTTGGTTTTGAAAAAAATCTTGATGAACCATGTGTGTACAAAAGACATCGAGATAAAGTAGTAATGCTCCTAGTGCTTTTATGTTGATGATATTCTACTCATTGGGAATGATGTAGGGGTAATGTCATCGGTTAAAGTTTGGTTGTCAAGCCAATTTGATATGAAGGACTTGGGTGAGGTTAACTTTATTCTAGGGATCAAGCTTTGGTGAGATCGTAAGAATAAGATGTGAGGCTTATCACAAACTGGATATATAGATAAGGTTCTAGAATGGTTTAGCATGCAAAACTCCAAGAAAGGATTGCTTCCTTTTAGACATGGAGATCCTTTGTCTGATGACCAAAGGCCTAAGACTCAAGAAGAAGAAAATATGATGAGACAAGTTCCTTATGCTTCTGTAGTGAGAAGTCTCATGTATGCCATGTTTTGTACTAGACCAGATATTTGTTATTCAGTTGGTATGGTCAGCCGATATCGATCAAATTCAGGACCAAAACATTGGCAAGCTATAAAGCATATTCTTAAGTATCTACGGAGAACGAGAAATTATATGCTTGTTTACCACAGTGAGGATTTGATTCCCATTGGCTATACAGATTCAGATTT